>NC_133161.1:72619924-72922954 GCF_040802235.1 Manis javanica
TCATCACACTTTAAGAGCCTTATCACCTTTAACATTTTCCACAGTCATTAATTACATAGTTTGTTAGCTGAGCATCTATTAATAGCACTGTGGCAGGTGCTGAAGGAAGTTTTTATATACATAGGAAAATAAGTGTCATATGTAAAAGGAAATAAAGGAGATACCAAGCAAGCCAGGAATCGAATTATACAAGAGAAGAAAACCTTATTCTGACAAGTGTTGAAATAGCAAGGCTTTATTCAAGACTATCACAACAGAGGAGAGAGAGGGTGCTCAACTCAATATAATAGGCACAGTAGAGATTTATAGCTAAGGAGCAAACTACAGGATTATTGTTGGATGGAAAGTTACTAAGAGGAGACATCAAGGGTAGGGAGAATTCTTGCTAAACCGATCTAACAGGATTCTTGCTGAGGGCAGGCCAGAATGATCAGATAGTAAAGGGTGGGAATTTTCTCTAAACTGACTTACCAGGATTCTTACCAAAACTGGCCCATGCCATTCAGGCAATGATAGGGCATGTGTGTGATGGTTCCGGGGATTAGGTGGGGTGGGGGGAGAAATGCGGCAAAGTCAAGGCCTAGTCAAGAGAAGGGCTTAGAGGAACATAACTGAAGTTTAGTCAAGGACAATGTCTTGTCAGAAGCCAGGAAAATTTCAAAATATGAATGGGACTTGAATTGGAACTTAAAGATGGGATAGGAGGTGACCATGAGAAAAGGAGAGGTAAGCCACTTACACAGAGGGATCTATCACAAAGACACAGTAGGCGGGTGGCAAGCAAGAGGGCAGGGGGCACATTTAAAGTACAGCAAGTAAAAAAACGAGGGAAACAATAAGACTTAGGGAAGAAAAGCAGATCAAGAAGGATTTAGATATCAATCCACTCCAAAATTGATCCACCAAGTAATTAGATATTTGATCTTGCTGGACATCTATATTTGTATTACCTGCTATGTTTTTTTAGGGTAGAACTTTGAATGAACTAAAAACTAACATATCATATCTAAAGAAGTTAAATATACATTTTTATTCCTAACCAAGAAAGGTAAATTAAATCAGTTTATAAGTCTACTAAATGTACCTCATTATATAAACATAGATTAAAACAGACTATAAAATTAATATATTTATAAATATAAATCAAAACATACTGAAAATCAATTTCCAGGATCTAAACAGTGTAGTTATGTATAAGCACTGTAAAATAGTTGGTGGCAAATCTTTATTGTAATGACAAAGAAAGCCGAATACACAATTTGTTATATCCACCTATACTACTTACAGGGTTTTCCGAGCAATAACGTGTGTGTATCACCATCAAACAGGGCATTAGCATCCCTTTTCTACAAAATAATCTGTCTTTTTAGGCTTAGTGCCTAACATAAGGAAATGTGTTAAGGTCTTAAACAAAGGGCTATTCAGTAACGTTAAGCCCCAGCCACCAAATCTAGCTTCTGTTCAGTGGACGACATAATTTAGCCACTTGGAGGAGAAAAGATGTTGTATGGCTTTTCCTTCTACTAAATGGCTTTCATGGAGTCTGGTTTCAGCAAACACTGCACACATGAATGAATGAAGCCAGCTATCTAAAACAAGGACCAGAGCAGTAAATGGCTACAACCAGACAGATTATACCGCCTTTCCCTGAGGGAACTTCTCAAACTCAGAAATCACAAAAGTCAGCTCTCTGAAACGTCTCTTTGTATGTGTCACTCTTCTCAGTCATTAACAGAAATCCTTCTGATGTGACTTTCATTTAGGTTCAAAATGAGTGTTACAGAAATAGAGTCCCTAACTTCAGTGGCAACATACATTCAAAGGTAGGTATCTGCTCAGTTTTCACCTAAAATGAGGAATGAATACAACTGCCATGACTTTCTCTAACTGAAGCAGGTATCAATAGTCATCCAATTGCAGGATTCTTCCGTAACAGCACCTCATATACAAATCCTTGCCCAGAAAAGAAATGAGACTCTAGCTACTATAATATTTACATTGTGAGGTTTTTAAAAATAAGGATATCTGTAAACTGGGTAAACTCAATTATATATATCTAAATCTTTCTATGTCATATATATGTATGTAGTCACTTAGAAATTGTCTATCATTTTCTTTTCTAAATTTATCTATACTCTTTTATTGTCAAAAAAATGAATATAGCTATATAAAAATTACAAATAAAAGAGGAAACTATAAAATTCATGTCCTGTGTCCATGGTAGATAAATAACCTTCTCTAGTTTCTTTGTTTTTAAATACACAAATATTTATAAAGAAAATACATCCCTTATTTACTTATTTTTACCATGTTCTTAAAAATTCAGACCACTGATTAGTCAACTGAACTCAGATGATGAATTTCAGAAAGTGAGAGAACATGAGTAATCATGTGTCAGATAAGCATTCAATCATTTAAAAATCCCTCATTTTGAGTGACTAAGGATAAAGTATGACTGAACTATATAGGATATTTGAAAAAACAGGAAGATTCACCACATTTTAGATAGATGGAATGGCTCCAGCTCTGAAGTACAGTAAGAAACTAACAGGAAAGTTGAGACACCTAAGTTTTCAGTGCAACAATGTTACTACTCAGGGGTATACATCCATCCTTCAACCTGTCAACTCTGCTTTTCAACTTCCAAAGACAATCTTTGCTGCTTCTCTGCATTGTATTTATATACATATATACATATGTATATATATATACATTGCACAAGGGAAAGCTTTTGAAAAGGGGAAAAGGAAATGTAACTATGCAGATTGATCATGGCACTGTTCTAGGCAACTCCTAACTACTAACATTGTCTCTACATAGAGATCCGGACCTATCAGCTTCAATAATTGCATTTGTGATGGAGTATCATTCACATAACCATACTTCAATTAGACAAGATAACCTTAAATACAGTTCTCTACATGTCTTATTAATAAAAGAAGGACTTTACTTAACAGATGAGCCAATGTTAAATTAGCTCAGGTCACAACAACCATCACAAAAAAGATATATAATTTAATCAAGGCATCTGAAAATCTGTTTGAATACATACAAATAATATAAATGCATCTGCTTAGACACAAATACTTAAGTGACGAAAAATAATAATAAAGACCATGAAAACTCAGCAAGAGTTTCAAAGGACACACATAGAATCATTTTCTCCTCTCATTCAATTTTGACTGTTGCACTACATTCACAGCTCGTGCTAGGAATATACTTTGGATGGGAGCTCAATGGTGCTGAGCCCCTGATTTACTCAAAAACCTATTTGAAAGAATTTAATATTTTTGAGGTACAGTTCTTGCTACAATATTAGTCCCTCCACCATTTATGAGGAGGATAAAAGGGTCGTAAAGGTGCTGCCAGATCAGGAGTTACGTCTGCCATATGAGTAAAATAAAAAAGTAGTAAGAAAAATGAGTACCATCGAATCTTGGGCTGAGGTCCACAAAGAGAAGGCAGCAATGGAATAGAAAACCCTGTCCAAAATAAATGTTGTCTGATAGAAGGGGAAAGGGTGCAGTGTTCTATTTTGTGCGGGCACCTACTCTATGGAAAGCCACAAATCACTTGAATGGAATAGTGGGGAAACAGCTATAATGTCACTGAAGTTGCTACTTTAGCTGTGTTATCGTGGCCAAGTTACTCAACTTTATGGACCTCAGTTTCTACATCTGTAATATGGGACAAATAATGTTATTTCTAAGCTTTTCTAGGATTGTTATTTAAAAAAACAAAGATAATAGTAATAGCGGACATTCATTTAATAAGCACTAAAGCAAGACAATGTCTTAAACACTCCAAATGCTTCCAACACTCCACTGCATTAATACATATTCTTCACAGCTGTATGAAATCAACTCTATTATTAGCCCTATTTTCATATTGGCAGAATGAAACTT
This sequence comes from Manis javanica, assembly GCF_040802235.1. Taxonomy (NCBI): domain Eukaryota; kingdom Metazoa; phylum Chordata; class Mammalia; order Pholidota; family Manidae; genus Manis; species Manis javanica. The sequence continues at coordinate 72,623,830 of NC_133161.1, forward strand.
TCCAGTATCCAATAAGTATCAACTTTGTTTCATGACCTCAAATTACATAGAAAGAAGTTTCACAAAGATATTTGTATTAAAAAATCACAACTAGTATCAAAAAAGAAAAAGGGGACAAGAAGAGAAACCTATGTGCTACACAGAGAGCTCAACGATATATCTGAATTTTTAAAGAACACAAATAAAAAGAGAAGAGAAACTTAAGAAGGATAATATACTAAGTCCTCAATGAAATGAAGCTGGCAATAAAAAAAACTATTTCAGATCTCTATATTAGCAGAATAAGAGAAGGGGAGACCAATTATCAGGGACAAATGAAATAAAGATCAAGAGACAGAAAATAGGGCTCAACTTCATCAAGAATATACTTCAAGTGTTTCCTTAACCTTTTTCTCTCTCCCTTTTTACTGACTCCTTTGTTATCATCCATATACATATTCAATTCTTTCCCAGGTCATTTAAAACTAAAATGATAAAAAAATACTTCTGCCCTTCTTCTTTCCTTTCCTGCCTCCTTTTTCAAAAGAAGAGCTTGCATTTCAAACTCCATTTTTTCCCCTTTTTCTCTTCAATCCAAAGCAATTAGGTCTCTATCTCCCCTGGTCCCTACACATAAGTAAGGAAAATCTTCCTCATTGCCAGTTTAATAGATTGTTTAAAGCACTCTGGTGTGATGACCTTGCTTAGCGTCTGCCACCAGCATCCACACTATCCCAACTCCTTCCTTGGACAGTGGCTGCTTTTCCGGCTTTCTCTCTGGGCAATCCCCTCATATGCTTTGATTCTTCCTTTGTGCAACTCAAACCATCAGTGTCTATTATTTCATTGCTTCCATTTCACTCAGACATAAGATATATTCTATTTTAATTTAATAATCCTCCATGCTTTACTTAGGGCACAGTCCCAGGTGCCCTCATCTCTCCAGAGTATAACAGTGAAACTTTCCCAGGAATATGAAGTAAAAAAAAAAAAGTGTCACTCTGTTTAACCTAGTCCATCGCCTTCTCATTAGGAATTCAGCTTCCTTTGGGATCCCCAACAGGCCTCGTCTGTAACACTTATTTGGTGTCCCTAGTACCTCCATTTCCCTCTTCTTTCTCCTAAGATGTGTGATCAGACACACAAAAAAAGCCTCTGGTTCCCCTTCTGCTTCCTCTGGGGCATTTTTGTCTGTCAGTACCTGTGCGGGCTGCTCAGCTGCTTCAGAATTCACTGCCTTGTCTCACCCATCAGGCCAGTTAGGAATGACTTCTATCTTACTCTCTGTTGAGATAAAACAGGGCTTTCAACTATTAACCAAAGTTTCTAGTTCACACTTTTCCTTCAGCTCAGACAATGCTGGGAGATCTGTGGGATCACTGATTTAAAGCCCTGAAAAGAGATCATTAAAAACACAGCAATCCCAAAGAGACTATTTTGAACTACAGACAGAACTATCTTTTAAATTTTCAAAGAATTTGTTTATACAAGGAAATATATGTCTGTTTCCTTGAACCCTAGAAGCAAAGGAGCACATAGTTGCTTGGGAATCAATCATTAAGCATGAAAAATATCTCATGCCTGAGATCTTTAAAATAATTTCCTATCTGTCTGAGATTTTTTTAGCTCAGATATTTTCTGCCTAAGAGCCACTGAGCTTGTAATGTCTTTCCCATTTTCAGATTCTACAAACAAACGCAGATCTCACTCTCCACTTCATTATGATGAGGCTACAAACAAGAGCCTGAATTTGCTTCTGGGAGAACCCAGAATACTTAAGAAAAGAATCAAATCAAGACCCATCTCTTTTTTCTACCCTTTCTTTTTGATTCTGCCTACCAGATCTCACATTCCTTAAAAATCACCCCAAATCAACAGAGTCTACAATCCAATATTCACTTCAGTGCTCTATGTAATTTGTAGTCCTAGAGTTTCAGGTACATGCCATCTCTCCATTATTATACATGCTCTTAATAGTATATATACTCCTTTTGTACACTCCTAAATAGACTTTAAGCATTTGACTAAAACTCACTGATGCTACATCTATTAGTTTTCAGCTCTAACAGAACCTGATTTCACCCAAGCTCCAGCTTACTCATTAATTCCTGTTCCAAATTTCCAGAGTTTCTACTATCTTGAATTACTCTGAGCCTACCATTTATATCTCAAGTAGTAAGAGATTTGGGTAGGTCATCTGAATTTTAGATTATCAGTTGCTAACAAAAATCATGAAGTCTAGTCTCCATATCTTGCTGTCCAAGAGCATATGCTATACCTACATCCCATTAATTAGTTTGAAACTTTTTAAATTAATTGACAAACCTACAATAGAGGTCCAATGACAATCACAAACAATTTAAAAAGCTACCAAAGGTTCACTAAAATTAATGCTTTAAATACTCAGATGGATTCCATAATAAAATACCTTGATCAAATTTTGTTTGTTAGCAAAGTCTTTAATCAAGTTTAGAGGAATAAAAGCACTTTAGATAGTAAGGTGATCATGTATTTTATCATCCAACTGGGGACACTGAATAGTAAAAATACTGAGTAAAAGGAAGCACTATTAATAATTACACAAAGACAACAAGCATAAACCAAGATTGTCCCATGCAAAAAAGGACATACAGTCCCCCTCTACACAAAGCCCCTTATACCAAATGGCTCCTGTTAATGTGGTTTCCAAAAAGGAAAGATAACTGAAAGGACTGTGTGCAAAGGTGAAGTCAAAGATTTAATTCCAGACTAAAATGAAATCCAAAGCATATTGTGTATTAAAACCCAGCCCCAAAATCCTTTGCCATTCCTCCCTAAGAGGTATAGTCTCTCTCCCTACCACTGAATCTGATCTCTTCAAACACCTGATCAATGAAGTGGATGAAAGTGACACTGTTGCCAGTACTGGACACAGGTCTTAATACACTGGCAGCTTCCACTTTATATATATCTTAGAAGTGCTGTTCAGGTCATCTATTCCTTACTGATCTTTCTGCCTGTTTGATCTATCAGTTACTGACAGAGAGATGCTGAAATCTTCAACTGCTATACTGAATTCATCCATTTCTCCTTTCAGGGCATCAGTTTTGCCTCACATATTTTGACATTATTCTTAGGTGCATACACATCACAAATTGGTAGGTCTTCTTGGGAAACTGACCCCTCTCGTCATGGAATGACCTCCTAATCCCTATTGGTCTTCTGAATCATCAGAAGTGTCTGCTCAGTCTGAAATTAAAATAGCTACTCCAGTTTTCTTTTAATTAGTGTTAGCATGGTATGTTTTTCTCTATCCCTTTACTTTTAACTTGAGTCTTTAAAGTGTATTTCTTATAAACAATATATGGTTGGGTCTTGCTTTTTATCCACTCTGACAATCTTTGTCTTTCAATTGGCATATCTGGACCAGTTACATTCTAAGTGATTTTAATGTAGGTGTATTAGTACCTATCCTGTTTGTAATTATTTTCTACTCATTGAATTTGTCCTCCTTCACTTTTTTGTGCCTCGTATTTTCATTGAGCATTTTATTATGATTTCATTTTATATCCTCTTACTGAATCAATGGTACTTTTTGAAATTTTTATGGTCCTAGAGTTTATATTATACATTTCTAACTAATTTAAGTCTGGTTTCAAATGATATATCACTTCATGTATAGCATAGGTACCTTATAACAGAGTACAGTTGACCCTTGAATAACATAGGTTTGAACTACACCGGTCCAATTATACATGGATTTTTTTTTTCAATAAGCATATTGGAAAAATTGGTGGGGATTTTCAACAATTCAAAAAAAACATGTTCTTTTCTCTAGCTTACTTTATTGTCAGAATACAGTTACATAATACATGCAACATACAAAACAGATTAATCTACTATTTGTTACCAGCAAGGCTTCCAGCCAACAGCACGCTACTAGTAGTTAATTTCAGAGGAGCCAACAATTACACACGTGGGGTTGGTGCTCCTAACCTCTGCACTGTTCAAGGGTCAGCTGTATTCTCAACCCCAGTCACCCATCCCTTGTGAAATGGCCATCTTTCATTTCACTTTTTCATGTGTTGTAATACCCCAATACATAGTTACTACTATTGCTTTAAATAAGCAGGCAACTTTTAGATCAACTAAGAAGAAAAGTAAAAGATTTTACTTTTGTTTATTCCTTCTCTGATACCCTTCTTTATATGGTTCCAATTTTCTGACCTGTATGATTTTCTTTTTGTTTGGAGAACATCTTTTAACATTTCTCATGGGACAAGTCTACTGGCAGTGGATTTCCTCAGTTTTTGTCTAAGAAAGTTTTTATTTCTTCTTTACTTTTGAAGGACATTAACTGCATGTAGAATTCGAAGTTGGTGATTTTTTTAAGTATTTCTTTAAGGCTTCTATTCCATTCTCTTCTTGCTTACATGGTTTCTGATGAGAAGTCTGATATAATTCTTATCCTCATTCCTCTATAGATACAGTATTTTTTCCTGTAGCTTTGTTCAATATGTATTTAGGCTACTTGATGTGCTCTGAGCTTCATGGATCTATGGTTTAGTATCTGTCATGAATTTTGGAAAGTTTTCTGCCATTATTTTAAATACTTCTGCTCCATTCTCTCTTTCATCTGCTGTTTCCCAATTATGCATATATTAAACTTTTTGATACTGTCCCACAGTTTTCAGATATTCTTTTTTTCTCCTTTGTATTTCAATTTAGGGAGTTTTTACTGACCTGTATTCAAGTTCACTGATTCTCTCCTCAGCTATGCTGAGTCTACTAATGAGTACCTCCAAGACTTTCACTTCTATGACAGTGTTCCCTATTTCTAGCATTCTCTTTTGATTTTTGCTTGGACGTTTCATTTCCCTGTTTTACACTACCCATCTTTTCTTGCATGTTGTCTTATTTTTTCATTATTGACCCTAACATATTAATCATAGTTATTTTATATTTCCTCTCTGATAATTCCAACATCTGTGTCATGTCTGAGTCTCGTTTGTGATGACTACTTTGTCTTTTGAGGCTGTATTTTTTTCTTCCCTTATGAATGCCTTGTAACTTTTTGTTGAAAGCCAAATGTATAGATATATGCTCATCTGTTAAGAATTGTGCTGTTTACTGTCTATTGTAGCTATAGGTTAATCTAGTGTTCCTGTTTTTGTCTCCCTGATGTTAGGCTTCTCTTAGTGCTCCTCCTCGGAAAGAGTATGTCTTGCAGCTCTCTCAGCTATTGCACTGCTATTACACTGGAGCCCTGATGGCATGCTGGTAAGGTATGAGGGAGTGTGAGCATTCTCAAATTTCTATGTTAATCTAAACTCTTTAAATGTGTCTGCATCTTAGAATGTGATCTTCACCAATGTTTCCTCAGTGACACAGCTTTTTTGTCCTACCAACGCCCTCCTTCCTTCCCTGACTGCAGTGCTCCCAATCTATTTCCTTGAGGACCTGACCACTATTGGCTATGACACTCAGACAAGACAGAAAGGCTGGAGAGAGACTGAGTGAAACTCCTTCCACCAACTGGGATAACGCTCTAGCAAAGATGCTTCCAGACAGAACAGGCTTTTGTGATGGAGAATGCTCCCAGTGTATTTTACAGCAATTACCCTGTCAGAGCCACAAAAGCATCTTTCCATGATATTTACTATGACAGCCTGTGAGGTTCCTGGAGGTAAAGCTAAAGACTAAGAAAGTGTGGGGCAGAGAAGGGACATAGTGGATCTCTGGCATCTTGCTGCACTGATGGACAGTGACTGCATTGGGGTGTGGGTGGGGACTTGATAATATGGGTAAATATAATAACCACATTGTTTCTTCATGTGAAACCTTCATAAGAGTGTATATCAATCATACCTTAATAAAAAAAAAAGAAAGTGTGGGGGCCTCCCTAAGACTACAGACCCCAGTTTTCATTCTCATACTAGTCCACACTTAGCTGCCAGGAACTCACTGAAATTACCCTTTGAAGTGTCCCTACCAGTGCATGGCTCCAGCAGCTTGTGTTCCAGGTGAGGAGACTTGAACTATGTCTATTCAGATGTGTCTGTCTCTCCAGAGTTCAGTGTAGTAGTGGCCTCCATTCTCTGAGGAACTGCAGATAAGTTGTTGGTCTTCAGTTTGCCTAGCTTTTTCTCTTTGTAAGGATGAGAGCAACAACTTCCCAGCCCTTTACATGTTGGAGCTGAAGCCACAAGTTTCACTTCCTATGTCTTGCGACTTGAGACTCTGAGAACACAGTCACCATGCTCTCAGAATGCCCAAGCCATACAGAGAGCCAGCACCCACTGGCTCACCACGAGTGAACTGCGTTGGCCATGGATCACTCATATCTCAGTGAAGTTTCACATAATGATACTACATGGAGCAGAAAAACGTGTTTCCTGCCCAGCCCTTCCCCAGTTGCAGAATCATGAGCAAAATAAATGATATTGTTGTTAAGTCTTCAAGTTTGGGGTGGTTCATTTTGCAGTAGTATATAAGCAGAACATTCTTAAGATGATCCTTAAGGACCTGTGACTTTCTCAAAATTTAATTCACACCAATGTTCCTGAACACATCTCATGCCCCCAGTCACATGAGGCTCTGAGTCTGTAGGACACACCAAGCTCTTCTCAGGACTGGCCTAAAACACCCTGGTCCCTAATCTTCACCTGGTTCATCACATCTCCTCTTAAGATCGAAACCTAAGTGTTCCATCCTCACTTCCATGGCCCAAAGTACACTTACTCTCCGCCCTTCTTTCTTATGAAAATATATATAACCCACCACTCTCTAGCTTAATTCTTTCTCATAGCTCTCCATTGCTTTAGGCAATTTAAAGCTGCAGATGTGCTGCAGACTTGATTAATTTGTACCTCCCAACTAGATGATCGACTCCGTTAAAAGAGGAGCTCCATTTTGTTCACCATTACATTTCCACTGCCTGGCACAGTATATAGAACACAGTTGGGGTTCAGTAAATATCTCTAAAGAGTGACCTCTTTTAAAAAGGCATTCCCTCTATGCATTCCTTGTCCAGGCTAGAATCTCCCAACCTTGGCACGGCTGACACTTTGGGCCAAATAACCCTTTGTTGTGGGAGACCGGTTCATTTCTAGGAGGTCTCACAGCCTCCCTGGCCTCTAGATCCCTGTACACCACCACTGCTCCCTGAGTTGTGAACACCAAAACTGTTTACAGATACCATCAAATGTCTCTTGGGAATAAAACCAAGAATAATTTGAGAACCACTGGCTTAGACCAGAAAGACGCTACTTCCCTAGCATCCTGCTTAAAACTGAAAGGATGACAACAATAATGAAGCAACTCAGAAAGGTGGGTGCGATTTAAGCTGAAACCAACCCAATCCCATACCCTTCTCCTAGTCCTCCCCAAAAACCACTTCGCTTTTGGAACCAAGATAGCAACATGAGTACAGCAGCGGAAATCTCCTCCCAAAACCACACATATTTATGAAAATATAACAAAGACAACTCTTCCTAGAATAGAGACCAGAGGACACAGGACAACATCCAGACCACATCCACACCTGTGAGTACCCAGCGCCTCGTGAAGGGGGCAAGATACAATCCCCGGCCAGGGGGGACCCGAGCAGCCCTCCCCCCAGCTCCCGGGGGGTGGAGAGGAGACGGAGCAGGAGGGAGAAGGAGCCCAGGACTGCTGAACACCCAGACCAAGCCACCCAGACCACAGCGCAGGCACAGTGCATGTATGGGGTCCTGGATACTAGGGAAACAGGGCAGCAGGACCGGTGAGCGGGTCCCTGAGGCCGGCGCCGGAGAACAAAGTAAAGCGAGTGGCTTTATTTTATTTATTTTTTTTTTTTGGCAAGTTCTTTTTGGAAGCCTTAAAGGGACAGGGACCCCAATACTAGGGAAACAGGGCAGCAAGATCGGTGAGCAGGTCCCTGAGGCCAGCGCCTGAAGACAAAGAAAAGCAAGAGCTCTTTTTTTTGGGGGGGGGACGAGTGCTTTTTGGAAGTCTTAAAGGGACAGGGACCCCAATGCTAGGGAAACAGGGCAGCAAGATTGGTGAGCGGGTCCCTGACGCTGGCGCTTGAAGAAAAAGAAGAGCGAGCGGCTTTTTTTTTAAATTATTGATTTAATTTTTTTGTTGTTGTTGATCTTGTTATTTTGTTCTGGCGAGTGCTTTTTGGAAGTCTTAAAGGGACAGGGCGGAACACTTAGTCCAGAGGCAGGGAATCTGGGGATCTCTGGGCACTCTATTCCCCTGAGCAGCAGGGAGCACGGAGGCCCCTCACTGAGATAAACAGCCTTCCGGCTGTTTCCCCACAAATGCAGCTCCACCATTTCGGAGCACCAGCCACAGCCAGCCCAAGCCCACAGCAACACCGGAGATAAATGCCACAGCAACTGGGCAGGAAGCAGAAGCCCTGCCTGCGCACAGCTGCCCAGCACAAGTCAACAGAGGTCGCTGTTCTCCCAGGAGAGGAAGGCCACAAACCAACAAGAAAGGAAATTCTTCCAGAAATCACTTGTCCCAGCTCTGCAAAATATTTCTATCCCCATGAAAAGGCAAAATTACAAGAAAATCAAGATCACAGAGACAACACCAGAGAAAGAGACAGACCTAACCAGTCTTCCTGAAAAAGAATTCAAAATAAAAATCATAAACATGCTGACAGAGATGCAGAGAATTATGCAAGAGCAATGTAATGAAGTCCGGAGGGAGATCACAGATGCCAGGAAGGAGATTACAAAAGTGAAACAAACCCTGGAAAGATTTATAAACAGAATGGATAACATGCAAGAGGCCACTGATGGAATAGAAACCAGAGAACAGGAACACATAGAAGCTGACATAGAGAGAGATAAAAGGATCTCCAGGAATGAAACAATATTAAGAGAACTGTGTGATCAATCCAAAAGGAACAATATCCATATTATAGGGGTTCCAGAAGAAGAAGAGAGAGAAAAAGGGATAGAAAGTGTCTTTGAAGAAATAATTGCTGAAAATTTCCCTAAACTGGGGAAGGAAATAAATGAAAACACCATGGAAATACACAGAACTCCCAACAGAAAGGACTCAAGGAGGATAACACCAAGACACATAATAATTAAAATGGAAAGATCAAGGACAAGGAAAGAGTTTTAAAGGCAGCTACAGAGAAAAAGGTTACCTATAAAGGAAAACCCATCAGGCTATCATCAGACTTCTACACAGAAACCTTACAGGCCAGAAGAGAATGGCATGATATATTTAATGCAATGAAACAGAAGGGCCTTGAACGAAGGATACTGTATCCACCACAACTTTCATTTAAATATGTTGGAGGGATTAAACAATTCCCAGACAAGCAAAACCTGAGGGAATTTGCCTCCCAAAAACCACCTATACAGGGCATCTTACAGGGACTCCTCTAGATGGGAGCACTCCTAAATAGAGCACAGAACAAAACACACAACATATGAAGAAAGGAGGAGGAGGAAGAAGAAGGGAGAGAAGAAAAGAATCTCCAGACAATGTATATAACAGCTCAATAAACGAGCTAAGTTAGGCAGTAAGATTCTAAAGAGGCTAACCTTGAACCGTTGGTAACCACTAATTTAAAGCCTGCAATGGCAGTAAGTACATATCTCTCAATAGTCACCCTAAATGTAAATGGACTTACTGTACCAATCAAAAGACACAGAGTAATAGAATGGATAAAAAAGCAAAAACCACCTTTATGCTGCTTACAAGAAACTTGCCTCAAACCCAAAGACATGCACAGACTAAAAGTCAAGGGATGGAAAAACATATTTCAGTCAAACAACAGAGATAAGAAAGCAGCAGTTGCAGTACTAATATCAGACAAAATAGACTTCAAAACAAAGAAAGTAACAAGAGATAAAGAAGGACACTACATAATGATAAAGGGCTCAGTGCAACAAGAGGATATAACCATTCTATATATATATGCACCCAAATCAGGAGCACCAGCATATGTGAAAGAAATACTAACAGAACTAAAGAGGGAAATAGACTGCAACGCATTCATTTTAGGAAACATCAAAACACCACTCACCCCAAAAGATAGATACACCAGGCAGAAAATAAGTAAGGACACGAAGGCACTGAACAACACAGTAGAACAGATGGACCTAATAGACATCTACAGAACTCTACATCCAAAAGCAACAGGATATACATTCTTCTCAAGTGCACATGGAACATTCTCCAGAATAGACCACATACTAGCCCACAAAAAGACCCTCAGTGAATTCCAAAATATTGAAATTTTATCAACCAATTTTTCAGACCACAAAGGTATAAAAGTAGAAATAAATTCTACAAAGAAAACAAAAAGGCTCACAAGCACATGGAGGCTTAACAACATGCTCCTAAATAATCAATGGATCAAAGAACAAATCAAAATAGAGATCAAGGAATATACAGAAACAAATGACAACAACAACACAAAGCCCCAACTTCTGTCGGATGCAGCAAAAGCAGTCTTAAGAGGAAAGTATATAACGATCCAGGCACACTGGAAGAAGGATGTACAATCCCAAATGAATAGTCTAACATCACAATTATCGAAACTGGAAAAAGAAGAACAAATGAGGCCTAAAGTCAGCAGAAGGAGGGACATAATAAAGATCAGAGAAGAAAGAAACAAAACTGAGAAGAATGAAACAATAGCAAAAATCAATAAAACCAAGAGCTGGTTCTTTGAGAAAATAAACAAAATAGATAAGCCTCTAGCCCAACTTCTTAAGAGAAAAAGAGAATCAACACAAGTCAACAGAATCGGAAATGAGAACGAAAAAAATCACAAAAGACTCCACAGAAATACAAAGAATTATGAAAGACTACTAAGAAAACCTATATGCCAGCAAGCTGGAAAACCTAGAAGAAATGGACAACTTCCTAGAAAAATACAACCTCCCAAGACTGACCAAGGAAGAAACACAAAAGTTAAACAAACCAATTATGAGCAAAGAAATTGAAACGATAATCAAAAAACTACCCAAGAACAAAACTCCTAGGCCGGGTGGATTCACCTTGGAATTTTATCAGACACACAGAGAAGACATACTACCCATTCTCCTTAAAGTTTTCCAAAAAATAGAAGAGGACGGAATACTCCCAAACTCATTCTATGAAGCCAACATCACCCTAATACCAAAACCAGGCAAAGACCCCACCAAAAAAGAAAATTACAGACCAATATCCCTGATGAATGTAGATGCAAAAATACTCAAGAAAATATTAGCATACCGAATTCAAAAATATATCAAAAGGATCATACACCATGACCAAGTGGGATTCATCCCAGGGATGCAAGGATGGTACAACATTCGAAAATCCATCAACATCATCCACCACATCAACAAAAAGAAGGACAAAAACGACATGATCATCTCCATAGATGCTGAAAAAGCATTTGACAAAATTCAACATCCATTCATGATAAAAACTCTCAGGAAAATGGGAATAGAGGGCAAGTACCTCAACATAATAAAGGCCATATATCATAAACCCTCAGCCAACATTATACTGAACAGCGAGAACTTGAAAGCTTTTCCTCTGAGATCGGGAACCAGACAGGGATGCCCACTCTCCCCACTGTTATTTAACATAGTACTGGAGGTCCTAGCCACGGCAATCAGACAAAACAAAGAAATACAAGGAATCCAGATTGGTAAAGAAGAAGTTAAACTGTCACTATTTGCAGATGATATGATATTGTACATAAAAAACCCTAAAGACCCCACTCCAAAACTACTAGAACTGATATCAGAATACAGCAAAGTTGCAGGATACAAAATTAACACACAGAAATCTGTGACTTTCCTATATACTAACAATGAACCAACAGGAAGAGAAATCAGGAAAACAATTCCATTCACAATTGCATCAAAAAGGAGAAAATACCTAGGAATAAACCTGACCAAAGAAGTGAGAGACCTATACCCTGAAAACTACAAGTCATTCTTAAGAGAAATTAAAGGGGACACTAACAAATGGAAACTCATCCCATGCTCATGGCTAGGAAGAATTAATATCGTCAAAATGGCCATCCTGCCCAAAGCAATATACAGATTTGATGCAATCCTTCTCAAATTATCAGCAACATTCTTCAATGAATTGGAACAAATAATTCAAAAATTTATATGGAAACACCAAAGACCCCGAATAGCCAAAGCAATCCTGAGAAAGAAGAATAAACTAGGGGAGATCTCAATTCCCAACTTCGAGCTCTACTACAAAGCCATAGTAATCAAGACAATTTGGCACTGGCACAAGAACAGAGCCACAGACCAGTGGAACAGATTAGAGACTCCAGACATTAACCCAAACATATATGGTCAATTAATATTTGATAAAGGAGCCATGGACATACAATGGCAAAATGACAGTCTCTTCAACAGATGGTGCTGGCAAAACTGGACAGCTACATGTAGGAGAATGAAACTGAACCATTGTCTAACCCCATACACAAAAGTAAATTCAAAATGGAGCAAAGACCTGAATGTAAGTCATGAAACTATAAAACTCTTAGAAAAAAACATAGGCAAAACCTTTTAGACATAAACATGAGTGACCTCTTCTTGAACATATCTCTCCGGGCAAGGAAAACAACAGCAAAAATGAGCAAGTGGGACTATATTAAGCGGAAAAGCTTCTGTACATCAAAAGATACCATCAATAGAACAAAAAGGAACCCTACAGTATGGGAGAATATATTTGAAAATGACAGATCCGATAAAGGCTTGACGTCCAAAATATATAAAGAGCTCATACACCTCAACAAACATAAAATAAATAATCCAAAAAAAAAATGGAGGAACTGAACAGACAGTTCCCCGAAAAAGAAATACACACGGCCCACAGACACATGAAAAGATGCTCCACATCGCTAAGTATCAGAGAAATGCAAATTAAAAACACAGTGAGGTATCACCTCACACCAGTAAGGATGGCTACCATCAAAAAGACAAACAACAACAAATGTTGGCAAGGTTATTGAGAAAGGGGAACCCTCCTGCACTGCTGGTGGGAATGTAAATTAGTTCAACCAGTGTGGAAAGCTCAAAATGCTCAAAATAGACTTACCATTTGACCCAGGAATACCACTCCTAGGAATTTACCCTATGAACACAGCACTCAAGTTTCAAAAAGACAGATCCAACCCTATGTTTATCGCAGCACTATTTACAATAGCCAAGAATTGGAAGCCACCTAAGTGTCCATCAGTAGATGAATGGATAAAGAAGATGTGGTACATATACACAATGGAATATTACTCAGCCATAAGAAGAAAACAAATCCTACCATTTGCAACAACATGGATGGAGCTAGAGGGTATTATGTTCAGTGAAATAAGCCAAGCGGAGAAAGAGAAATACCAAATGATTTCACTCATCTGTGGAGTATAAGAACAAAGGAAAAACTGAAGGACCAAAACAGCAGCAGAATCACAGAACTCAAGAATGGACTAACAGGTTCCAAAGGGAAAGGGACTGGGGAGGACGAGTGGGTAGGGAGGGATAAGTGGGGGGGAGAAGAAAGAGGCTATTATGATACGCATGCATAATGGGGGGGATGGGAGAAAGGGGAGGGCTGTACAACACAGAGAAGACAAGTAGTGATTCTACAACATTTTGCTATGCTGATGGACAGTGACTGTAAAGGTTTTTGGGTGGGGGATCTGGTATAGGGGAGAGCATAGTAAACATAATACTCTTCATGGAATTGTAGATTAGTAACAAAAAAAAAAAAAGAAAAAGGGCATTACTCCCTGATAGGATAAAACTAACTTTAAATCAACAATTAATGCATGCTTTAAATATCCTTAATTTTGATCATTTAAAGGGTGACAGATGATCACCTATGGAAGTACACTTTTCTGATAATATTCCTTTCTCTTAAAAGAAAAAAAAAGCAGATCCTGTGTGGTGATCTCCAATAAGTTCTTCACAATGGTATAAAGGGCATATCAAAGTGTGGGCAAAGGGTTTCTTTGTGTTTATACAGAGGATCAAAGCCTAATTTGGCTACCAAGAAAACGGACTAATATACAATATGAAGAAAAACTTCCAGCATCAACATTCTCTGAAAGAGTTATTCCAGAAGATGATCATCAAAAAACTTCAACAAAGATCCTGGCGCTGTTGCAGTTGTAGCTACATTCATCCCACCGGTTCCTGGACTTGTCATTGGAATGAAGAAGGAGATATCTAAGCTGGCCTGTGCATACAGTAAAACAACAAATTTGACTGGAGCTATCCTATCGGAACTCAACCAAGAATTAGGAGAAGTGCAAGTTGCAGCGCTCCAAAATCTTGCAACTATAGACTACTGTTAAAAGAACATATGGGATGTGAACAGTTCCCAGGAATGTGTTGTTTTAATTTGTCTGCTTTCTCTCAAAATATTCAAATTCAGTTAGACAATATCCATCTGCTACTTCTATAGCTTTTCTTCTTCCTTCCTAATTACAACCCTTAAGTAGAATTCGTGCCTCATAACGAAATTACCGAGTATCATAATTCTTCCAAGTGGTAAAGATACCTCAAGACAAATGCTGGACATAAAAGTCACAGGGCATAAATCTGCAAAGAAGTAAAAAGCTAACCTTTTCAAACAATATTGCTTCTCTCTCACTTACCAACTTTACATCTCCCTGTATGGCCCTGGAAGATGACTGGTTAGCCAGAGACGGGTAAGATTCCTCAAGGGAGGAACAACCTAAGACAGGCACAGTCACAGGGGGGCCATCAGGTGAGAAATTGGGGATCAACAGAGGTGAGGCTTAGAACCCCACCCCCCCTGTTTTGAGAAAAAATCTTCTGCATCTGTGGATGTTTTGCTGCCCTTGTCTAGCCTGGATTAATACTTAGTCCATAGGCACACACCTGATCATCTGATCATCTACATTTGCCCTCTTACAGCACTAAACTATGTTTTCTACCTTTATCTTGCATCTACCTACCACTTCAGCATTTTACTAAAAATAATGATAATAATAACAACAATAATAATAAGGGAGAAATGTGGGATTCACATATAAATCAAGTATAAAAATCAAACGAATATTCGTATTTGACCTGATTGTTTATAGTTCATAATGCGTGATCAAAACCGGAAGTTTCTGTGATGAATGCCTTTGTACTGTTCACCATGTAAGAACTTATTCACTATGTAAGAATTTGTTCACCATGTAAGAACTTGTTCATTATGCTTCAGCAAATTGGAGACTGTTGAGTACTAGGCTTGTGGTTGATTAATGATTGTGCATTGAGTCCCCTGTACAGAATTTTATTGTTGTTAACAACCATTTGATCAATAAATATGAGAGATGCCCTCTCAAACAAAAAAAAACACTTCAACTGAACCATATGGAAGAGATTCTAGGAGCCCTGACATTATGGTAATTGGAAATTTCCACACTAACTCCCTCAAAAAATTCCTCCATTATACAAAGAGTGCCTCCACTTTCACCAGCTGGGCATTGCTGATGTATGACCAAAATTTTGAAAGCATCATATATCACTAACTGTTTTGAGGGTCTCCTAATCAGTTGATCAAAGAACCTTGATAATAAAAATTACTAAAAGAGGCCAATACATTTACACATTGTTTAGTACGAAAGTAATTCCTGTGCAGTTGAGTCTAATAACTGAAATCATGCTTCTTGCCTAAACAATACCCTCATTGTTACTTTTGTCAGAAAGATTAGGCATTGTTTGTTTATGTGCTGCAAGCTAAGAAAAGCCAGCTGTACCAATGAACTAGACTCTAGTGCCTTAAGTTAGGGCTGAATCAGCAATCTGAACAGACTTTAGGACTTTTAAAAATAAAATTAGCAGATATTTTTGGGTGGGTGTCTTGCCAATGGGTTTCAGCCCCAGGCAAGTTCACTATGGATTCAGTGTGACCAAAGAAATAACAGGAGAATGTTCTTGGGGTGAAAGAATTTATACCCAACTTTATTTCCACAGTGTCAAGTCAATCACTAGAATCCCATTCACTCAAAGCAAGTGTGCATGCAGCAAGGCAGTCTCTGCCTCTGGGCCTCTCTGCCCGTACAGCCATCCCAGTATCTGTTCTCGGCGCTACCACCACTCCAGCCTCTGCTCTACTCTCCTGCAGACTTGCAGCCATGCCACCGTGTCGCCCAGAGCACTGGGCAGTGCTCTCTATACAGAGTCAATAACAATGCATTGACCACACGTGTGTAGTGAGCTAGCCAATAAGGGCCAGGTGAGAATCCTGGCCACAGGAAACCTTCACTTTATCCACAGTGGGCTATTATCCTCCTTGGCTTAGGTAAGGATAAGAACTCCACTGTTTCATCTTTCACCTATATACAAGCAGCAGATCTGAAAAATCGCATGGAGCAACCTCCACTTACCCCATTAGCTTTTTTTAAAACTCCAGTTTCCCTTGTACATTGTAATGCCATATTCTGTGCATTAATTTACAAAGCCAACACTGATTGTATTATCATACTATGATGCCATTTTCATACTCTGTGACTAATAGCATGGACATAGATTTGATCTTTGAAGTGAGCTGTGATAATAAGCTTTGGCCTATGGACCCAAAGTCTGAAGGAAAACAGAGCAGACCTAATGAGAAACAGAGTGGGTCTCAGGAGCATCCTGCAGCAGAGTTCGTAAAACATAATCAGATTGGCCTCTTTTTCGGACAGAGTTCCCATTTGTGGGTAGGTGGACTCTTGGGATGCTGGAAGCCAGTATGAGGAGCAGTCCAGGTGTCAACACAAAATTAAAGCTTCAGTGAACCAGGAGTCCAGTGTTTTCTATCTGGGGATTTCTGAATTTTAAAATTCTTCAAACACCTTCTGATAGTGTTTCAATGGAGTTGCCCTTCAGGGCAAGCTGTAAGAGCCACCTCTTTAATCTCACATATTCTGAAAAGGTGGTTAACTGCCACTGCCTTTCTTCTTGCTGCTGCTTGTTTTAATTAACAGCATGTCTTCCCCCCCTATTTCTCCTGGGGCTTTGAAGAGCTTTTTGAAATGTATTTAGTATACCTCAGTCTTGGTTTGGCTAGTCCCTCAATTTATGAGGTCATTTAATTCAAGTTCAATTATTCAGCACAAATTGGCAGAATGAAATGCTAAAAGAAGATTGGCACTTTCAATCACATAAATCTTATGTTACATAAAGTGAGCAAATTCCTCCATTGTTCTTATTGACCTCTGAGATAACAATTTACAGCTGGCACAAACCAGTGTGGGCCGCCTACTCTGTTCAGCAGGCTCCCGCAGGAGTAAGACTTGGCATCTCCACCTCAACAGAAACTGAAGATAAGCAGAAAAATCAGGATCATCTGTGGGATGACTAAGTCCAAGACTCTTATTCCAGGGGTGGAACAAAGAGGTTTTTGTTTCTCTAAATGACACAAAGTCTGAGAAAATCAAATGCAAGCAACAGCCTTACAACACCCCTACTCCCGCAACCCAGATAAAGCAGGAAGAAAAGGAGAGGACTCTGCCCCAGCAAGGGTAGACATTCAGAGCTGTGAACCATTCATGGCAGAGTGCAGAAACCTGGGGGTTCAGGCATCCAAGAGAAAATGGATGTGCTCTACCAGCAGATTCAGTACACTGAGGAGCATACGGGTCTCCCCAAACCTCAAATGTGGGAGTGAAGGTGGCTGGGTGGTCATAGCTCTTCTCTATGACAAGCAGGCATTCATGGGTGCTCACAGATCATCAACCCACCAACCTTTTTTCAAATTATATTGTTTAGAACCAGTTCCACTTTAAAACTCAAACCTAACACTTTTGCTTAATCAAAATTTTCACAATAATCAAAATCAATCAGCTTGCATTTACTTTAAGGCCCTCAGTCTTTAACAAATTTAGTCTCATATGACAGGGTGAAAACCATTGTATTTGCTTGGGGAACAAGCCCCAAGAGACAACCATCCCAATGAGTCCTATGAATATTCACAGTGACAAAGGAGGCTTTATTTAAAAGCACATGAGGCTGGGAATTCAGTCAGGCACCACTGGAGAAAACAGATTTAACCAAAATTCTCCTCTCTTCCTTTCTTTCCAAACCTCACACCATTTTACTTGGGTCTTTTCCTGCATCTTAGCTCAAACACTACATTCTAACTTACCCAGCATTACTTATGTATATGGACGATCTCCCTTCAAGGTTGTTAAGTTTCCTGAGGTCAGAATCCATATCTGAGTTACCCCTTTTTCAACTACAATACAAACACAACTCATCTGTCTTGCCAATGGGTTTCAGTCCCAGGCAAGTTTGCTATGGATTCAATGTGACCAACGAAATTGACAGCAAAATGTTCTTGGGCTGAAAGGGATATACCCAACTTTATTTCCAGTTGACAGGTCAGTCACTAAAATTCCATTCACTCAGAGCAAGTCTGCATGCAGCAAGCCGGTCTCTGCTTCTGGGCCCCTCTGTCTGCACAGCCGTCCTCTGGGCCTCTCTGGCTGCACAGCCATCCCACACAACCATCCTCCAGGTCTCTCTGCACAGTCATCCCACACAACCCTCCTCTGGGCCTCTGTCCTCGGCACTGCCACCACTCCAGCCTCTGCTCTGCTCTCCTGCAGCCTTGCAGCCCTGCCACTGGGTCACGCCCACAGCACTGGGTGGAGCTCTTTATACAGAGTCAACAGCCATGTATTGCCCACAGGTGTGCAGTGAGCTAGTCAACAAGGGCCAGGTGAGAATCCTGGCCACAGGAACTTTCATTTTATCCACACTCCACCCCTCCAGGATTCTCTCCTCTCAATCTATGTGCCCTTAGTCCTCTGCAATGGTCCCTGTGCAAGGAAGCTCGAACATTCTTCTCCAGCGTCTCCAGCAAAAAGTCTTACAGACACAGAGGCCAGACTCGTGCCTCTGTCTCTTACCTCTGCCTCTTTGGTCTTAATGGCTGGAACTGCTGCTCTGATTTCAGCTGTTGCCATAGCTTAGCTCCAGTAAGATCCTATTTGGCTTCCCATCTAATTTCCTTCCATCTACTCCTGCCCATATCAAATCAACCCACATCTGGGTCTTCGTAACCTTCACAAGGCCCCTCAAATTCCTCCTGTGAGCAACAGGTCTTATTTCTTTCTGGGTTCTCATTGCTTCATCTACTGTATATGTCACTTTGCATTTTGTAATCACTGCCTCAAGGCAGGCTGCACTGTCAGGGAAGACAGCTTTCCCACCTCTGATGCTGACAGAACAATTCCATCCACCCCTAAGTCCCACAGCCACTGGCTCAGTCTGAGTATAGGGGCGGAGCATAGAGTGCTCCATGACCTGGTGGGGGGGGAGCTGCTCCTCTCCTTGAGGAACTTTCAGCTGCTGGGTCTTTATTTTCTTTACAAGCACTGGGCATGCTTTCAATACAGGAGGGGCCAGTGCCTTGAGCAACACCCCTTCATTCTTCCCCAGCTCCTCCATTTCTGGGGCTGATGGCACCTTTCTCTCCACTCCCCCAAGTGCCTCCTCTGTTCAGTGCCTCACAGCAATGCCAGCTCAGTTTTCAGAAGCTCAATGCTTCGCAGCTGGTGTTCTCCTGCCACCTCTGCCTGTGCTTCCCTCAGGAGTTCGTCTTTTTCTTTGATGGCCTCCTCCTCCTTCAGAACACCTGGCAGAGCTTCCATCTCATCTCCAATTGCACCTTGCTGCCGGTGCTTATATCAATGCCATCTCTTTCTTCAGGGAATCCACAGAATTCTGCAGCTCGTGTTCTTGTGCCACTGAGAGAACCAGGCGAGACCTGACCAAAGTGACTCCATCTTAGGAAATTAAACTTGCTTACCCCATTTCTGTACCAAGAGTCACTTACTAAGAAAAACCACAAACTTCCAGTAAATCACCCCATGTCCTGCTTCAGCCAATCAGACTCAGGCAGGAAAGAACCCTAAGGGCGTTACACAAACAGAAAAGGGGAACTAACCATGGCGACCCTCAAATGACCCAATCAGCTTGAAACAAGCCAGCTCTAGTTAAAGGTCAACCTATCCCAGTTCTGCCTGAAAGGAAACTCCCTAACTACCCATCTTGAGTGTATAAAAATCCTGCTAAAACGTTAGTAGGGGCTGCCGAACCAAGTCCTGCTGCTTCAGGTTCCCAAGCTCGAGCTTGTACCACTTTAATAAAGGCTCTTTGTTTTTACATGCCATCTGAGTCCTCCAGTGGTTCTTGGGACTTGCCGTGATTTGGGCATAACATTTAGGGGCTCGTCTGGGATCCCCAGAACCTCAGGACTTCAGATCTCGGAGCCTGCTGCCGGCGATGAGTGCACTCTGTGTCTGAAAATGTCTATGTCTATTAATGTTCTTACTGACATGTGCAGACGGGGCCCCAAATCTGAAATCACCTGTAGGAGGTCTACACGGACGCACCGAGAGAACCCGGGTCACTAGGAGACATCCTAGGCTCACTTTGGTTTGCTGATTTATCCAAGGAGAGACAAGTGGGTCGCTCCCGCACTGTGGCGGCGGCTGTTGTTCTCTTTCAGTTTCGTCAGGCGCCTGTTCTGTCCATCCTGCTGTGTTTGTCTTGAGTTTCAAATCAGGACTGCAAAACATGGGCCAAGAGCAGAGTACCCTCCTCACCCTTCTAAGAGACCATTTTAAAGATGTTGGGGTGAGGGCACAGAATCTTAGACTAGAGGTAAAAAAAGGGAAATTTTTTACCTTTTGCAGGAATGAATGGCCCACGTTCCAGGTGGGTTGTCCTGAAGGGGGGACTTTTGACCTCCAAACCATCTACCAAGTCAAAAATGTGGTCTTCGGAAAGCCAGGGCACCCCGATCTCGTTCCCTACATTGTTACTGGCAAAACTTAGTTGAAGATTCCCCTCCCTGGTTAAAAGCTTTTTTGCTGCCTCCGCTGCTGACTAGCGCCCAGGTCTTGGCCTTGCAAGAGGGAGAAGAACGCAAGCCAAGGCCTGGAGTCACTCCATCAGCCCCCCTGTTCCCCGTCTTACAGAGTGGCAATGATGAGATTTCCCTAGTTTCTCTCCCTCCTTATTTACCCCCACCTGAAGCCGTGCCAGTGCCGGCTCCTATCCCCCCAGTGCCGGCACCAGGCCCCCTCTGGAGGCTGGCCCAAAGCCGGTGAGAGCAGGGCCTGTTTCTCCAGGCCCTGACCCACCGGGGCCAGCAGCCCATGCAGCCGATTCAATAGGAGAAGCTGAGGGGGCCCCCACCGGGAGTCCCCCCACACGCACAGCAGAACCCAGAGGAAGGCCCCAACGCCCGACTCCACTGCACTACCCTTGCAGGCATTGGGGCCCCCAGATGCAACTGGGAATCAGACTATGCAATATTGGCCTTCAGTCACCAGTGAACTGTGCAGACCACTAAATTCTCAGAAAAGCCCAGCGGCCTTATAGATCTCTTAGACTCCATCCTCTTTACTCACCAACCCACTTGGGATGACTCTCAGCAGCTGTTGCAGGTCCTCTTTACCACACTGGAAGGGACCTTACACCGTGATCCTGACTACTCCATCGGCCCTTAAAGTCGACAGGATAGGGCTGTGGGTCCATCACTCTCACGTCAAGTTAGCCACTCACTGTGACTCACCTGATACCGCTGACAGCTGGTGGAGAATACTGCCTCAGAGTAACCCTTTAAAACTTAAATTATGCAGGGCCTAACCTTATTCCTTCTGTCAGTAGCCATCAAAGCCAGGAAGAGCAACCCACACACCCAGTGAAAACAGAATGAAAAATCTCAGACCCAGAATCCGGCAGAATCATCACCACCCAAGTGCTCAAAAGCCCAGCAGGAACGAAGTGGCCCTTATTCCAACTAGACCTCTATGACCTGGCAGGAAGCGGCTGGGATTCAGACTTGAATGGATGATCAGCATACGATGACTGTTCTGCCAGGTATGGTTGTCACCAGCCCTCCCTGAGGACCCGCCTCAGGCAGACCAAGTTTTATGTATGCCCAGGGACAGGAGGGACCCACAAATGAAAAACCTGTGGGGGGCCTCGAGATTTCTTTTGCGCCAGTTGGGGTTGTGAAACTAGTGCTCCATGGTTAAAGCAGTCTGGAAAAGATGACTTAATTCAGGTAATCAGGACTTCATCGACTGGAAACTGGGCAACTGATTAAGCTGCCTGCAAATCGAGTAGTAAGTGCCAATCCATTAGCATTACCCTAACCTCCCAAGGGAAAAAAGAATCTGAAATAAGTTGGAGTCAGAAAAACCTGGGGCTTACACCTATACCTCTCTGGCTATGATAAAGGCATTTTGTTTACCATTCAAGCCCAGTGAGTCCCCTCTCCCTCTGTACCCATAGGACCTAACCCAGTTCTCAGAATACCCCACCTAAAACCCATGCCTCCAAAGGAAAAACCCACTCTGACCTCAGGTGCCACTACTGCAAGCCCACTCACCCCGATTTTTCCAACCCCAGATGATACCCCCCATGACCACCTGTGGGACCTTGTTGTTAGTACCTTTCAAGTTCTGAATGCTTCCCATCCTAACCTAACCACTGATTGCTGGCTATGTTTAGACGTGCAGCTACCCTTTTAGAAAGGGATAGCCATCTTAGGAAATGCCTCCAATGTAACACAAGACCTTTACTCTTGGGGCAAGCCCAGAAAAATAACCCTGTCCCAAGTATCCAGATCAGGAACATGCATAAAATCCACTGCACCCGGCTCCAGAGTTACCCCTTCCCTATGCAATGCAACAGCCACTAACAATAGCTATCTTAATGCATCCTCGGGATGGTGGGCCTGTAACTCAGGACTCACCCCCTGGTCCATGGGACAATTCTCAACTCAAAACCTGACTTCTGTGTGATGGTGCAGCTTTTCCCCAAAGTCAGATATTATGATAATCAGCAGATAGAATTAGCCACCTCCCCGCATCCCTCTAAAGCTAAGCGGGCAGCAGGAGCAGCCACTTTGCTCCTCTCCTCACTCATGGGATTTGGTTTCCTAGGTGCCTCAGGAATAGGTACCTCAGCCCTAATCCTCCAAGACCAAAATTATATAAACCTTAGACTAGCCATAGAAGCTGATCTGAAAGATGTAGAATCTTCCATCACCAAGCTAGAAGAATCTCTCACCTTCTTAGCCAAAGTAACCCTGCAGAATAAGAGAGGTCTTGACATACTATTCATGCAGCAAGGAGGGCTATGCGCAGCACTAAGTGAAAAATGTTGTTTTTTTTGTTAACCACTCCCATGCTTCTCCAGCAAGCCCATGATTGGACTTCCGTGGATCTTAAAGACAGGGGGGAATGAGAGAACCAGGTGAGACCTGACCAAAGTGACTCCATCTTAGGAAGTTAAACTTGCGGATCCCGTTTCTGTACCAAGAGTCAGTTACTAAGAAAAACCATAAACTTCCAGTAAATCACCCCATGTCCTGCTTCAGCCAATCAGACTTGGGCAGGAAAGAACCCTAAGGGTGTTACACAAACAGAAAAGGGGAACTAACCTTGATGATTCTCAAACGACCCAATCAGCTTGAAACAAGTCAGCTCTAGTTAAAGGTCAACCTATCCCAGTTCCCTAACTGCCCCTCTTGAGTGTATAAAAATTCTGCTGAAACATTCATAGGGGCTCCTGAACCAAGTCCCGCTGCAGTGGGCCAGTCAGATGCCCGAGCTCGAGCTTGTACCACTTTAATAAAGGCTCTTTGTTTTTACATGCCATCTGAGTCCTCCAGTGGTTCTTGGGACTCACCATGATTCGGGCATAACACCACCTCCTCCTGCATCAATGCCATTTCCCTCCTCAGGGAATCCACAGAAGTTTGCAGCTCATGTTCTCGAGCTACCATTTCTTGGGTCTCCTCTGTAGACTTTTTTAATACTGTGAGAAGCAGCCAACCCACAGTCTCCACTGCCACATGGGCACTCTGCTTCTCAAAGGATCTGCTTACTATATCAAGAGCCACCCCTACTGCCTCAGGTGTCACCTCCACTTGCCTCCAGTCCTGGGGTGAGGAATGGTCCTCTAGGAGGCAAGCCACCTCAGACCACATACCCATTGGGGGATGATCCACTGTTTCCCCATTCACAGGGGCAGCCCGCTGAAGCACCCCTCCCATAAGGGCAGCCTGTCTTTTTCCTTGGTCAACAATAAGCCCTGCCAACTTTCGCCAATTGTCTTGCCAATGGGTTTCAGCCCCAGGCAAGTTCGCTATGGATTCAATGTGACCAAAGAAATTGACAACAAAACGTTCTTGGGGTGAAAGGGATTTACCCAACTTTATTTCCAGGTGGCAGGTCAGTCACTAAAATCCCATTCACTCAGAGCAAGTCTGCATGCAGCAAGCTGGTCACTCCCCTTGCCTCTGGGTGCCTCTGTCTGCATAGCCATTCTCTGGGCCCCTCTGTCCGCACAGTCATCCTCTGAATAAGCTCAAAAAAAGTTAAGTCTCACTGTACAAAAGTCCTTGGGAAACGGAGAGCTAAAAAGATGATTTCAAGGTATTAAATTGAAGACACTTTTAAATGCTCCATATTTTTTTAAATGCAAAGTATTATACAATGCATGATTTTTTTAACCCTGTGTTAAATGTGTGGATAAAATGAGAGTTCCTGTGGCTAGGATTCTCACCTGGCCCTGGCTGACTAGCTCACTGCACACCTGTGGGCAATACATGGCTGTTGACTCTATATAAAGAGCTCCGCCCTGTGCTCTGGGCAACACAGTGGCATGGCTACAAGGCTTCAGGAGAACAGAGCAGAGGCTGGAGTGGTGGCAGCTCCAAGGACAGAGGCCCAGAGGACAGCTGTGCAGGACGACTGTGCAGAGAGGCCCAGAGGACGGCTGTGGGGACAGAGGGGCCCAGAGAACGGCTGTGTGGACAGAGGGTCCCAGAGGACGGCTGTGCAGACAGAGAGGCCCAGAAGCAGAGACCAGCTTGCTGCATGCAGACTTGCTCTGAGTGAATGGGATTTTAGTATAACTCTTTCACCCCAAGAACGTTTTGCTGTCAATTTCTTTGGTCACACTGAATCCATAGCAAACTTGCGGGTCTGAAACTCATTGGCAAGACAAATGCTAAAGGGATTTAAAAGAGATAACATACTCAGGAAACTAAACCAGGATAGAGATTAGTAATCAGAGTGCTGATAAATAACCTCCCTTCTCCAGACACACACACACACACACACACACACACACACTATCCTTGAGCTAGAGAACATTGTTTTAAAACAAAAAAAAAATCTCTACTCAAATATGAAAATGAGGGAAGTCCAAAGTTTTTAGGAAAATAAGAAAGCTTATTTTTAAGTGTTGTGTGTTGATACAGTTGCAGTTAACCAGCTATATTCCTTAGAACCAAGCTCATTACTAATGGAGCTACCTAGTATAAGTCTCATTCGACCTCTCCCCAGTCTGTGTGTCCCTACAAGAATTAAAAACTCAAGAGAATTCAAGATAATAAAAAACTTTTCTATTCTTTCTCAAGTATCTAAATTGTGACTAACAGCTACTCTATTAAAGTCAATAATTACATAAACCTCTTGAGGACATATCCTTTGCTTATACTATTTAAAGAAGCACCATGAAATAAAAGGTGATTTACATAAGCCACAAGTAGGAAAAGAAAGGCATTCATGAATGCAATGCCAAATTAGTAAGTTTTATGGATTGAATTGTGTGCTCCAAAAAACATATGTTGAAGTTCTAACCCCTAATACCTCAGATGTGACATAAGGTCTTTGAAAATAGGGTCTTTACAGAAGTAATCAAGTTAAAATGAGGTCATTAGGATGCACCACAATCCAGGATGACAACTGTCCTTATAAAAAAGGGAAATTTGGAGACAGACACGCACAGGGAGGACAAAACATGCACATGAAGGCAGAGATCGGGTGATGCACTTACAATCCAAGAGGGCCAAAGATTGCCAGCACACCACAGAGGCTAGAAGAGAGGTGCTGAACCAACAACCCTCAGAACCTCTCAGAACACCCCCCAGAAGGAACCAACTCTGCCAACACCTTGATCTCAGACTTCTAGCCTCCAGAACTGAGACATGAATTTCTGTTTAAGCCACCCAGTCTGTGGCACTTAGTTTCAGCAGCCCTAGCAAATTGTTAAGAGGAGGATCATGGCAAAATCCAAACTTGACACGTGTCAGTCAACATATATACATATAAAATGCTTGCCAACAAAAGAATCAATGAGATCTATACAAATGCCAGGCTACTTTACCACAAGAAAATAACAGCTGCTCTTAGAGAGCAGTGAGGAGTCCTGCACTGGGGATCCCAATGCTTAGCTAGCTCTTTAAATTCTGTAGCAGTTCAGGACATACACCAAATTCAGCTCTCCAGTCAGTCTTGCTAGATGGCATGTAACTTGTTCTTTGGCCTGACCTTGCCAGCTTAAGGAAAGAAGTACAGGCAGCCTGTCATCTCTTAGCAGGTGAGTGGTCAATGGTTTTCATCTCCAGCTGGCAGAAATTAAATACTAAATGTGACTAGCAGACTTGAACCTGCTTGAGAAATATTGACAAGATAGATTTAGGTCTGCGGGAGTGAAAAGTATTAACTGTCCAGAATCGTCCTTTTCAAAGATTGCAGGTAGTTAAAGGCAGTCTTTCTTTTCTTCAGGCATAAGAAATGGAGGATTTTTCAACTATCTCCAAGATTTTGACATAAATCTTAAACATTTAATAGCATTGTTAACTTACATTTGGAAATCAGCTGAGCACATCTTTTGTGGGAAGGCACTTTGAAGTGATTGGTTTGTTTCCTCATAATAAAACAGCATGTTTGCTTCTGTTTAAATCATGATTAAAACAAGTAAGAGCATATGTGAGAACAATCTGGAATATTCAACAAGGACCAAGGCTTTCCAAGGGAGGTCTTAAACCATGGAAGCTGTACTGCACAATGGTTAGGAAAAGAATGGCTTCAAACCAGACAGACATGAGCCCAGACAAGCTTTAACACTAACCACCTTTATGGACTTAGACAAGGGGCTACAACTCTCTAAGCACCAAGATTCCTGGTCAAATGGAGAGGATACCAGCAACCTATTTACAGGGCATTGTGAAGAGTAAATGAGACAATGAGCATACCATATTTTATACAAAATAACTGCTCGATCCAATGTAGTTATGTTCATGTTATTAACATTAAATGTGCAAGTAATTTTTATACAATAGAATACTATTTTTCTTTAGGAAAAAATATAAAATTGGGACACGGCCCCTGTTATCAGCTCAACAATCTAGACCATTACCATGACATTCTATAATGCTGGGCAACATAAAATCATAAACAGCCCTCCAGATTTTGTTTTGCTTTTTATTCATGTTTATTTTTCATTCAAAAATTTTAAGACTTTTTTGTAAATATCTAAGATCTCAAAATTAATACTATTTTTTACTTACAGCATTTCTACCTTTCCTAACTTACATGTATTCCTTTATCAGGAATACTCCTTCATCTTCTTAACTTAAAAATAGTGAACAAAGGTATGAGACTACATTCCAGAAAAGCCACAATCTCCTTAATCAGCACACAGTCAAAATTTCCAATTTTTAGAATGATCCTTCAGAGAACTGTCTTCTACATCTTTTTATTTAATTACTTAGTTTACAATTTCCTATCTTCTATAATGACTTAAAGGAGAGGCAAAAGCAGGAATGATTTAGAAAATTATTTTTCAACATTATCTGGTAGTGTTACTAAGGTAAAACCAAGTTTGTGTCTTTTGCAGTTACTTCAGAAATACCATGCGGCGGAACACAGCAACTCTGTGCTCGGTCACAGGGCCGACGGGGACGGCGCGCAGGAACACATAGGGCTGCCCTCTTCATGAATGCAAATCTGTGCCATGAACCCAGGACCCCACAAGGGAGAGAAGGAGTCCCATGTGCGGAAATACGTGCAGCGTGACGCCAAAGCAGGCAGGTAGGAAGGAAGAGTTTGCAGTCTTTAAAGCTCAATGACTTCTGCAGGTGGTATAAGCTCAATTTAAAAAGACGTCAAGGACAGCCAATACGTTTGGCTTTGTTGAAGCAGTACTCTTACTCTCAAGCAAATGCTAAACTCCGTGAGAAATTCCTATGTCGTGTCATTCACCTGGAAACAGATTCTTATTCGAGGGCCCCAGCTCCAGGCAGAAAAGGAGAAACTGGAGTTGGTGGGTGGACAGGACAGAAAAGATCCACCGAACAAGTCTGCAAACTGCCTGCCTGCAGGGAAACCCGCTCTACTGGCTTTTCTGCTCTTGTTGAAGCACCAACAAAAATATGAGGGGGGGAAACCTACCAGACATTTAAAACGATAAGTATTTCAACATACGGTTACTTAGTATTAAGACAGCAGTTTCATTTTACATGTAAAATATTCAAAAACGAATGAACTCACTTGCTTTTCCCCTTGTACACCGTAGCGTAAGAGCCTTCCCCCAGTTTCTCCAGTTTTTCATATGAGTCGGCTTTTCCAAATTTGGGACTCGTTGGCTAAAAATAGGGCAGAGGGTACACAAAACAGATTGCATCAAACTAACAATAAATAACACAATTTTGCTGATGTGTACAGATTCTCTGTCACTGTTAATAACATTTTAACTGATGTAAGTTTACTTTAAAACACAGCATGATAATTTTATTAAAAATAAAAATAATAATAATAATAAAGGGAGAAATGTGGGATCAACATATAAATCAAGTACAAAAATCAAACGAATATTCATATTTGACCTGATTGTTTATAGGTCATAATGCGTGATCAAAACTGAAAGTTTCTGTGATGAATGCCCTTGTACTGTTCACCATGTAAGAATTCGTTCACCATGTAAGAACTTGTTCGTTATGCTTCAGAAGATTGGAGACTGACGAGAATTAGACTTGAGATGGATTAATGATTGTACATTGAGCATTGACCCCCCCTATACTGAATTTTATTGTTGTTAACAAACATTTGATCAATAAATATGAGAGATGCCCTCTCAAAAAAAAAAAAAAAAAACAGCATGATAAATATTCAGGATACAAAACTCAGAATACAAGTGAACCCAGTGTAGAAGCTTGAATTTATCCCTAATGGAGTCACCAGGAGAGAACCACCATTAATATTTTGGTATTTCTTCTTCCAGTGCTATCTGTATGCTGATGATTGCATTTTTACAAAAGTGGGATTACACTACACATACTGTTTTGTAACCTTTATTTCATTAACTTTATTATGATTATGAATATTTTTCATGTTGTCATATAATCTTCTAAATTAGGGGCTGGCAAATACCCCCTTTTTTTGTATATCCTATAAGTTTAGGAAAGTTTTTTTTTAATGGGGGAATGGGGTTGAATGGATCAAAAGAAGAATAAAATTTCATAGCATGTGAAAATTATATGAAAATCAAATTTTAGTGTCCATAAAGTTTACTGGAACACAGTCACACCCATTCACTTACATATTGTATTATAACTCTCATGCTGTAACAGAGCTGTAGTTGCAACATAGATCATGTGGCCAACCAAGCTGAAAATATCTACTATCTGGCCTATGTTGAAATCATGACTATATAATATTCAGTCCTATAAAGGTACCCCTCCTATACCTTAGTGATAATGCAAACTGATAATCAAAGACGAAGCACTCAGATATCACTAATTAATACAAAAGAACCCTCTTATGTATCATGGACTAACCCTTAAGGTCTAGCTATAATGAAATTCCTCCTCCTTGAGAAATGGTCAGTCCATCATGACCATAAAAGTGATGAGAGAGTGATCTCCTCACTCTTGCCACACACAACTCCCACCCCAACTCTCACCAAACAGCAAGAAAAGGGAAACATTGTCCTCCACGGGGACAAATTAACTATTATTTTAATGCCACTATAAAAGGGTAATATCAAAACATATTAGAAAATGATAATTATATTAGGAATAAAAAGCATCTTAAAGGGATTATCTGATCACAATTATAAGTACATGTGTATTTAATTAAAGTTGCTAATGATTGAGGTATTTTGTAACTAACATTAGAAGCTTAGGCAAAGAACTTACAAAAAGTTAATAGAACACTATTCCTGAGCATGTGTTCTTGTAGCACTTATGAAAAAAACAACATACTGGCAATGAATCTGACTCCCACCATTCATTAGGATTCTATGTGGCAAGTTGAACACACGCTTCTTACCTCCTTCCTACCCAAAATGTCACACAGTGATTAAAAAACTGCTTTCTAAAAATAGAAACAGGAAGGGAAACAAAAAAAGAGTGACAATATCTAATCATAAATTTTGAGGAATTCTTAAAGATAGAAAGTAATCAGGATCAAAAACTTGAGAGAAAAGATTGGGGGAATCTAAAAACCCACAACACATAGGAGAAGACTACTATCGATCAAAAAAACCCAGGAGACTCTAAGTAAATCTGAGAATAATATTTGGTGCCCACAAGCCAACTGCAGAGACATTTGTACAGAGGACACAGCTGAGAGTGTAGCTATGCAAGCTGAAGGGGCGGAGCAAGGAAGGAAATAGCCAATACCCAGAAAGAGGATGACATCACCCATCCCTACAGGTAATTCCTGCCTCTCTCATACAATCACTAGAGACAACTTACAGAAAACAGAATAAGCCAACAGCAATTCTCAAATACAAAAATTAGTATGTGATTGAAATTCACACATTATTTCAGGAAAATCAACACCTTGAAAAAGGAGCATGAAATTTAATGAGTAGATAAAATAAACCCCTGGTAAGAGAGTTGACAATGCAAAGAATAACTTTAAATAAAAATAACTATTATCTTCAGAGAGATTTGAGAAGATAGTACATCCTTTTAAAACAAACAGTTTCCAGAGATCTGGAGATTAAATATTTAATCAGTGAAATAAAATATTTAATGGTCAGTTAATAAAAGAACAGGTGAAAAGTAGTAAGCTCAATGTTTGAACAGAATGCTCTGAGAAAACTTTGGGACTAGGTTGCATTTTAGAAGAAAAATTATCCAACCAGTATATTTTCACAGACAACAGGGGCTATAAAATAAGACAATTAAGCAGTATTTCCAAAATGAATAGGGAAAATGATTTTGAATCACTAATAATAAACTCAAGATAGTCCCTCTACGTGGAATGGTGTGGGTAAAATTGTAGTATCTCCAGAATATCTTGCCTGGCTTTAGTGCATCCTCAGGGGTGGAGAGAAGTATGGTTTTAGTGCAACTGCATATCAATAGGCATTCCTCAGGGGTGGAGAGAAGTTCATCTCCATATCAATGGGTAATTACCTGGGCAACCAAAGGCTTATCTGAACCTCAGAGGTTAAGGGGAGTGCTAGTTTGCTTCTTCCACAGCAGGAAAGAGAGATGGCCCCAGACTGCAGTTTGTAAAGCAATAAACTGGCTTAAGCTTTATTTCTCACATTGACTGATTTTGGTTTTAGAGGTATTTTGCCCTGGGATTTCCTCTCCCTGGACTTACAAATGGAAAAGTTGCAATTTTACCACTCACTGAAATAAATACAGATGTAATTCTGTATTATGTCAACATAAGATGTAGCTGGAGTGACAGGGGAACTGCAGGAGGACAAGGAACAGCAGGAAAGGAGAAACAGCATCAGTCGAGACAGACTACAGATTACTGATTAACTCTAAATGTGTAAGTTTCAGTGTATTTCTTAACTCTTAAAAGGTAAATCAGAATAACATAGATAACACATATAAATCCCAAACAGACTAGGGGAAAGGGAATGGAATAATGCAAAGAAGGGGAAGAGAAGTGGGAGGCTACAGGAGGGGTGTACTGAAGAAGAAAGCATGTTAAGTATTTATCAGATAAGAAGGAAGTTAAGTCTAAACTTATCAATCCTATCAAACATATCAATCATACTGATGACAATAAATATAAAGGAACAAAAACTTCCTCTATTAACAGAAACTTCTCAGGTTGGAAAGACAAAGAACAACCAGCCCTATGCTAATGAGAAGACACAAAATTAAAACAGAACAGTAAATCTGAAAATAAGAAGTAAAGAGAAAATAAAGCAAAAAAAAGTAATTTACAAAATAATGCATTATAGTATCAATGGCACACAAGACAGAAATCAGAAAACAATAGATTAGTATATCCCATAAAAATGAGTATTAAAATCCACAGAGATTTAATAATCATAAACTACTATGAGTATAAATTAACATTGCTTTGAAATATATGACAACTGCTGCTAGCAACACAGTGAGAAATTGTCAAACCACAGCAGTAATGGGAGACAAGAGAGTAAGCAGACAGCTAACAAGTAAGAGATACATGGGCCTGAATATTAGAATTACCATTTTACTCTAATATATATATATATATGTATTCTTCTCAAGCACATTTAACATGCATAAAAAAATGACCATTCATTAGACCACAAAGAAAGTCTCAATATTCAAAACTGCAGAAACATTTTGAGTTACTTTCTCTAAACACAAAGCAATAAAAGTAGAAATTAAGAATAAAAGGAAAACTAAATTGCTTGGCCATGTAGTTTAAAAAGAAATTCAAAATTGAAAATTCATAAATAAATATGTAGCACTGCAAACATGACATCTTAAGACCCATGGTATGCAGCCCAAATCACTATACAGAAAAAATTTAAATACATATGCACATACTAGAAAAGAAGAAAGGTTGAAACTAATATGAGTTTGACATTTAGTTGCAGCCAGAAAAGGAACAACAAAGGACATAGCAGGAAGAGATTAATAAAGACATTGGACCACCTATACTTTTCTTCAAAAAACTTATAAGGTACAAACCATGTGCTGAAATGAATCAAGTAAAACATAATGGAAAATTACATTCAAAACCGCCCAACTAGTCCTGTATGGGTTATGTTCTCATGCATTTTTCATCACCGAGAAACAGCTTGCGATTGTCACACTTTACCATCACCCTCCTAAGTCTAAGTTTTAAATAGAAAATGTAAAACCTATATTAAACTTCAGTAAAAATGATTTTCAATGGGGAAAATATTGTGTTCACAGTTCCACTCTAAGTTATTTAAAATTAGAATGAGAGAAGTCTGTGTTTGCTTTTGTGCTCCTTTAAGAATAAATCCAATCTAAGTTAAAGAAAAAGCAGCAGCAGAAAATTACCTCTTTTCTCCGATTAGGAGATAAACTACTAATGCATATTAAGAGCAAGTATTAGACACAGTCGCACAAAACTGGTAATAGGAAGCTAATATTTTCTCTTCCTGGAAAGGCACAAATAATTTTCTAAAAATTATATATTTCACTTTTCACAAACTACCTTACATATTAGAGTTGATATAATTGTTTTAAGATATAGATCACACTAAATGTACTACTGAAGAACCTGAATTGAGGAAATTAGAAAAACAAAAAGAATATTTCTTTTTTCAAAACTTATCCCATTTATCCACAAGAAAAATCAAGTAAAAGAAGATGCTAATGGCACAAAGTAGTCTATTTATCTAATTAAGTGGATTTGGATGCATTAACTGCCACAGTTAAAGTATATTCTATTAACATTGTGATGGCAGAAAATTAGTATTCTGCCACATTTGGTGGCAAAATAATCAATGTTTTTGCCCTGTGAAACCGATACATATACACTGTGGAAATACACTGTAATCTACAGATCAATCACAATAGCTCCTTTGGAAGACTCTCACACATGTAATGCCTCTTCTAAAAATTTTTCTAGTCTACGAAAGAATTGGCCTATGGAATAGGCCATGTCAGAGTCTGAGCTTTAAGAGCTAGATCTTTGTAAAGTCAGCCTCCTATTTTAAGTAACCAAAAATGTTCTGATCTGTAATTACCATGCATATGAATAAGGAATCCAAATGCCATGTCTTTAAAGAAGCCAATAATAAAATCTTTCTCATCAAATGAGCAAAATTAAGAATAATTTAGGAGAAATCCTATTTTGCTTGATAATTAAAGTTCAGACCTTTGGTCTGCCTTTTTTTCTTGCAACTTTATTAAGTGATCACATTTAAATAAAGATGCTAGATCAAACCAATACGTAGTCAACTCTAAACTTTATGTTTGACTCTTTGATGTCAGGTGCATGGATGGATAGGAAGCAGTTTTCTGGGGCAACTGTTCCTTAATTCCTTCCCTACTTAAAGGGCAGGCTTGGAATACCACTTTAGAGAACTAGAAATACAGACAGCTAACCAGCAATTACTAATGGACACTAGCTGCACAGAGATGTGGGATTTAATGAGATAATGTTAATACATTTTTTTAACAGAATAAAGGTACAGAGAACCATCAACTGTCAAGGCCAGTGGAGGGGAATGCTGGCATGGATAATGAAAAATAAAAATAATACTCCAGCTGCACAGTGTTGGACCCTCTGCCCCAAAGGACATGCTAATGGCCCCTGCTAACTCTAGTTTTCTGTTTGTGTAATAAGAACCAGCTAATATCAAGCATTTACTATATGCCTGGCTTTGAGCTGGTCACTTTACATATATACATTACCTAAATTTAATCCCTATAATACCACCCTGAGGTTGGTTCTATTAGTGTCGCCATTTGAACCTGAAGAGTTTAAAGACCAGAGAAATAAAGTAACTCATCTAAGATCCTACAGCTAACAGCAGAGCCAGAATTCAAACCAAAGTGATCAGAATCAAGAACCTATTTTCTTTACCACTACTAACTGATAAATCTTCCCACAGAGACCAACCTCCCACCCTAATGGAAGAGATATAAAATTATGCTTGAATCTGTCATCTATAGGAACCCCAGTGCCAGAAACAGGGTTGGGCTTCTGAATTGGATTTTTATAAACTGAGAATAACTCTACGTTCATTGTAATGATACCATTATATGGCTATAAGGATGTCCACAGTTTCATACCGAGTTCAATGAAAACTGATTTTAACCTTTATATATAACCTCTTGCTTCAGACTGCGGATGACCCCCCGAATTGCAGGAAAACCAGAATACCAATCACTGCTCTACCACATCATACTGTAATGTTGAAAGCAGGTGTGAGGGTAAGGTGGGAAGGATTCAGTCAGAACTACATGACCTCATTAAACATAAGGATTTCAGTCAGGTAAAACCTGCCTTTGTTAATTTTTCTCCTGCCTTTGCTTTCTAAAACAGCCTCCATCATCCTGCATTTTTAACTCCGTTAAAAACAGCCACAGTAAAGTAACTGACGGGTAACTTGGCTAAAAAATAGATCTAGATACTAGACAGAGGGATATACCCAAGCACCACAGATGCTAACAACCTGACAAGAGGGATTGGTTGTACCTGGGGATTTTCTAGTCCTTAAAAGAAAGAGGCAATGGCAAAATGAGACCCCTCCTCATGGTGAGCACCTAAGAACTGAAGTGAAACTCTAATTTTCAGGCTTGTACCTTCCTCCCCTCTCTCCAGATGGGGCCTGCCTATAATGCAATATAAAATTTTTTGGTGATGGAAGGAGGTCAACTTGGAAGAAGTTGTGGAATGTATAGAGGACCTTAATATAAATATGAGCTTCCAAAAATGTGTTCTCTTTAAAGCTCAGCTTATGACAGCACAGCTCAATGAAATCCCTTCTAAATGGGGCCAGAAAGACAGTCTCCTGTAAAAGTCCCAATAGTTCTAGCAATGGAAGAGCACAGCTGGGCTGGAGGCAGTGGTAGGAAAGGGGAGGGAAAGTTTGTCCTATCAGTGGCGTTACTGATGCCTACCGTGAGTCTCAGCTTGGGAAGTCAGCACTCAAATGCCAGAAACAAACAAAATCTGGCAAACACCTTTTGAAATACACCAATTTAAATAAAATCATATTATTTACATTTGGCCTGAATTTTAAAGTGTCACTGTCTAGACAAAATCAGGACATATACATGAGCATGATGGCCACTGAGGTCAAGGCACTCTTGGCTTCTTGATTTCAGTCATGACTCCTAACGTACGTGATCACCAGTGTGTACAAAGCGCAGAGACATACAAAGCTGGGAAAACATGATATTGCACAATAGCATCTACCACAGTGTTTTCAGGAAAGGAAAATGGCTGTTCTGCTTTCCTCACGAAAACAGTGGCTGAAATATCTCAGTTCTATTGACTTTCTCTCTCCTTAACTGTTTTCTAGGAGCCTATTCAGGGTAACTAATACTTCCCAAGAAATAACAGTAAAGTAGATATGACATTAATCCTGGTGGCCCTTAGGTAAAAGGGCTCCTTTGATGCTTAACAGCCTTTAAAAATCTTGAAGAATAACAAAACCTATAACCATAAAACAACCATGCCAGTGGGTATGAAATGATCAAACACATACATGGCTGGACAGGATGTAAAATGTGTTACACAAAAAGTGTACTGCCTCCATTTTCTGCCCAGTGAGGAATCCAAAGGAAATTAGTCTTTCCATAAAAAGGGTATCATAAAATACCCATTACCATCACAATAGGGAAGAGAACAAACGGCCAGTAAGCGGAAAGGACTCAGAATAAAACAGAGTATTGTAGCATAGTACTAAACAAGACAAAAAAAAACTTCCTGGGAAGGAAAGAGCAAAAGCATTTTTCCAGGGCATACTGAATGGAAGAAAACACTACTACAATGAAAACCAGCAAACCGGTTTCCACACAAAGTAATACAAGAATCTCAAAGGAGATCCCAGGTGGGCCAGGAAAGGGTCAGCCCAATAAGAAACTCAGGAAAGAGGACCTCAAGGAAGTTAACAAAACCACAGTAGAGAAAGAGTGGACATGTTCAGTTAAACATAGTGGTTTTAACACACACATCTACCTCTTCACATCAACCAATTAGTACTAAATTGGTAGTAAAGTTATGACTCACAAGGGCAAACAGAATGAGTGAAGAGAAGATTTCAGGCAACGCACAAACAAAACTTTGGAAACGGGAGGCAAACGGATGGGAGGTCAATGACCAAGGGCGTAAACCAGTAAGAAATAAGTCAATTCATACTTCAGAATCCCAGAAACACTCAAGGATTAGAGGCTGAACTTGAAGGAGGGGCTAAAACAAAATGATGAGTTGGAGGTTTATTCTGAAGAGGCTGAGCCAGAGAAGCTCAGAACAGGAACAGCAGCACAGCGGAAATGAGAGTGAAGAGCCAGGCTGAAGGGGAGCAAAGCACAGGGAAGCCCACACCAAGAGGGGAGGAGGCCCTGGACCCTTCCTGAACGTCTCAGAAAAAGAGCAGAGGGGCTTCCCCATCCGAAAAAACAGACTGGAGAAACTGCTCAGCCAAGAAAAAGATGGGGCGACACTGATATCTGAGAGTCCTCCTATGAAATGAGCAGGTCTCCACGGATACTCTCTATGCTGAGGCCTGCCAGCTGATGAGCACTCGGCAGCACAAACAACTTCCAGCCAGCTTTCTGGGATGTAACTCATAATAGGAACTGAGCCACAGCTCCCACAACACGCCTGACAGACTCACTGAAATTAACAATCTTAAGAGGCAAGATAGAGAGTAAGACAAACAGAAACAAAGAACACAAAGGAAACCTGAAATAATTCAGAAAATATATTAAAAGAACTCTTCATAATTTCCCCAAGCTACATTTAGTATCCTCAGAAACATATAAAACAATATATTATTCACTGGAAAACAACAGGTTGAGTTTTTAAAAAGAACATTTCAAGAATAAGAAAGAACTCTTGGAAATAAATGTTAGCATCAATTAAAAATTTAATTAAAGAGTTAAAAAATTTTTTAAACCCATAGAATAGAGAAGACCAAAAGGAAAATTAACAAATAAATTACAAAAAATACTTTCTGAAGCCAAAAAAAGTTTATTTTGAAATTGGAAAGTTCCACTGAGTATCAAGAAAAAGGTTGGCATCAGAGAGAGAAAGAAAGTCCTAAATGGCTCTCCAAAGAAAAGGCAGACTACAAAGAACAAATTAGGAATCAGAATACTCTAGGGCTTTAAAGAACAATATAAGGGTCTAGAAAAGAACAAAGCAGTGTCTTCAAACAGCTAAGAAAAGGTTATTTTCTGAACTGGAACCATATACCCAGCCAGATTATTAATCAGGTAATCAAGCATGAATGAAGACACAGTCACATGTGCAATGTAAACCAAGAACAAAAAAGATACATAACCCAGAGCTTGGATATTTAACACAAAAAAGAAAGGAAAAGAAAATTCTCAAGAAGATGATGAAGGGAAGCCTCATGGCAGCAATCCATCCAGGTTAGATTAAAAGATGGAAAACTCCAAGGGCCATCTCAGAGGTAAGAAAAACTCATTGCTTACCTGATTCTGACTTGTTTCAGGAATTTCATAGTTTCACCAAGTAGCATGGGTGCTTAAAATTATACTACTTGATTATATTAATTATGAATAAATGAAAGGGAACGGCAGTTATGACTAAGAAAATCAAATAGTTGTGCAAGGAAAGAAATTTAATTATATGTACTATGTGGCCCCTATGAAAAGTATTTATATCATCCTAAGATTATAATACTATATATTAAGCCAAAAGTAGGGGAAATGTATTTGGGGACAGGAATTTAACAGAAAAATCTTCTCTTAATGTGCTCCTTTTTATCCTGTAAGCCAGTAGTTACATCTAGAAGCTTGCTAAGATTTAGGTTTAAGTCTCTTGGTGCTTTTGTATACTTCCATCCAGACATCCTAATATCTGGCTCTCTCTCTGTTGATGATGTTTGCGGGTATTGATAATCCTTGCCCACGTGTATTTTAATTCATCAGAGGTTGCCAAATGGTGGTCCCTACATCTATTATTCTTTCTTGATTTATTAGTGGCTTACTTCTAAAAGAGAAATATCCCCTCATCAACAATTAGATTACCATGAGGTAAATTTCATGTAGGAACCCCAGAAAATAAATGCTTGCTTCATTTGCTTTATTTACCAGTTTTCAATACTGATGCTTCTATGTTTTTACAAAATTTTCTATTGGGTTTTGTATGTTAATTTTGTAACCTGCTATTTGGCTAACTTCTTTCTTTGTTTGTAGCATTTCTTCTTTTGGATTTTCCAGATTTATCATAAAAAATCTGCAAATAAAGATAATTTCACCTCCTTCTGGCTTGCCTGCTTATAAGCACATATAAAGATGTTGCTCTTATCCTTATGTGCTTTTTTTTCCCACAATTTTGTATGGGATTCAACAAGTAATTCTTCTATTGGCTACTTTTAAGTAAAAGGAATTTTTCAATAGTTTAAGAAGAGAGGAATGTGGCCAAGATAACTTTTCTAGCTTCACAGAATAAATAAAGTTCTTTCCTCTGTTTTCATGAAGTTGAAAAAAAACAGTGTAGCATACACTGAGATCTTTCCCCATCTGTTTTGCTCGAACATTTCTTTCTGGACCTTCTATTTCCTCTGCTGCTTTTAAACCTCCCCTGCACAGATGTCTACTCCAGCATTTTCCATTCAGTGCAGGGCTCTGTCCTGGATAGGTGCTTCATTCTAGAGAAGTCACAGGGGAAAAATCAGCAGACCGCTCCAATACCAGTGGGCCACTCTAGGGTTTCCTTGTACTCATCTACTCACAGGAGCCATCAAAGTCCCCTCCCAGCTGCTGTCACCATCCTAAAAATAGCCCAGTGAACCACCATTCCCATATAGGGATTCCTATATGAAACGTACCTGATGGCAATGTGGGGGTTTCCTGGCTCTGAGTAGTCACTAGGCCCTTTGAGCTTCCTCTCTCACACTTTCTAATACCACGCAGTTCTTAAAATTGCTGATGGTTTATTCCACCTTCCTATTTTGAGGTTCATGGAGATACTACCTTATCACTTACATTTCTTGATGTTATTCATGAGTTATGGTTTTACTGTAGTAGTTCCTCTGCTTAATTACATGAGGAGTTTCAAACCTATGCCACTGTCATCCTCCCAGAATCCTCTCCTATTTGATTTTTTAAGCTATGTTCAAGCATTTAATAAAAATACATTTTAACTTTAAAGAGAGACAATATAGCTCTCTATTTTATCAGATGAGTCTCAACTTTCCTTGATAAGGATTTCAATTAATTCCTAACTAAAAATTAAAAATAAACATTGCAAGCTCATTGTATCATTTAAACCATGATATACACACTGACTTAAAACTACATAACCCCCCAGTAACAGCAAGCACACCCAACACCCACATCTTAGTTTCTAAATACCATTTTCCAAAAAAAAGGAACCAGGGCTCTTTGGAGAAATGGCTGATTCTATGTCTGGGATTGGGGAAATACAATATAAGCCAGAGTGTCTTGTAGGACCAGAAAATAAGGATGTGCTCAAAAAAGAAGGGAAGAAAACACCTCAAGAAGACACAGGGGCCAACCTAAAAAAGCTCCCTCCCAATGGCTGCAGCAGAAACAATGTGAGCAACAAAGAAATAATGTACCAGTAGATTAAGCTAGTATTACAGATACCATACAGGATGACTATGTAAATCTGAATTTCAGATAAATACTAATTTTTTAGTGGAAGTATACCTTATTGCAGTATCTGAAAATGCCAATTTCTACATGTCCTTGGTAGATTGATATGTAAAAATATTACAATAACTATATAGTAAGACATATACAATTCTTTCTTCCATCACATAGGCTTAATCATTATCAACAACTTGTAATTCTTCTAAACGATACTGAATCTAGATGTTCTCCCAGGAGTTAGTGATGTATCTACAACCAAAATGAATGCTACCTTGCAATCACAGAGATAGGGGGCCGGTTTGGAGAAAACCAGATAATCAATTCTCTTCACAAATGTTGCATTATAACTTTTCCTTCAGCTTCATTAACATAAAATGTGACACAAGAAGTGTACAGTGTTATATGGTTTAATTAAATTGGCATGTCCATACTTTTCTAGCAGTTGACATTTCTAGCTCCATTTTGTCCCTCATGATATTTAGCATTTAAAATTTATGAAACAGCATGTATTTCTCAGCTCAAGAAGATGAAATCAAAATTTTCTTAACATTCTCCTCTTACTTTTTAAACTCAGAACATCTATTTAAAAAGTTCTTAAGTTTAAGTTAAATCTAAAAAAAAATCACTTAATTTTAGAAGATCATAAGTCTTTTTACAATGTTAAATGCAAGCCAATCTTGCAAACAGGAATTTCAGCAAAAATTTTATGGTCAAAAAGCAGCAGCCACCTCAGAATTCTTTCTCTTTTTATGTAAAAAGGCATGACCTGTCTGGATGTAGTTTAAGTTTAGGAAATTTCATTATGATGAATACACGATTTCTCTTTAAGAAGATCAATTTCTTGATCTTTACACTGAAATATTTACAGTGAAAATAAACTAGAATAAGACAAGTGAACAAATTTTAACATTTATTCTGAAATGAATTCTTTGTAAATGTGCCAAATTCAAAACTATCCTTACTGCCCACAAACCTGGTACCAACTCTGATGTCCTCTCCAAAGGTTTAAAATGTCAAAGGATTTTAATTATACATTCCTGTAACTGGAAACAACTAGGGGGGAAAATGATTTTTCCATAAATAAGTGAATCATTTCTCATTTGCCTGCTGGGTGCTTTTGAATAAAGAGTCCGTATACAGTTTGCTCTCTCTCTCTCCCCACCAACACATGAAACCACCCAGGGAGAGAATGCATTAATAATGCACTGATAAAGCCACCCGGCTCTTCAGCACAGCAAGCTCCTCCTGGAAGAGGGGTACCCCCTCTGCGGGCCCCTGATAATGGGGAGACAGCACTTACCGAGCTGGGGCTGGAGTGGCGCCGCACTTTGGGAGACTCTTTGCTGGTGGAGGAGGTCTTAAAGTTAATGCAAGCATTGTTCTCGGAATGCACCCTCTTTACTTGATTCGTGGGTTTCTCAAATGGGTCAAAAGTGCTCTGTGTCCTCTGAACCCTAACTTTTTTATCCTCAGGAATTGTGTCCAGGGGTTTGATCACAGAGTCCATTCCCTGGCAGTTCCGTGTAGACATCTTTGTGACACATATCTGGAGGAAAAAAAGAAATTAAACTCAGAGCTCTCCACTGAAACTTTTTATCACTAAACACGCTGATTTATTGTTGTAGGAAGCAAGCCCCTTTCAATTTCAGGAGATACCCAGAAAGGCTGCATTCTAAACAATAGACTCGAGCTTATATCACAATATGAAAAAAATTCCTCATCAATTCTGCTTGTACTCGTTTTGGGCTGACACTAAATGCTATCCCGAAAACAGGCAGCTTAAAGGCCTAGACTAATGTGTCTCAAGGTGGTACTTGAACTCTGTCACATGTTTTACCACCTGATTGCAAGTGGGATTATTTCTGAACCATTAAGAAGTTGGATAATTTGCCCTAATTTTTTTAAAAAGTCAGTTGAGGAAATCCGATAGGCATCTTAACTGATGGGTCATCATGGAAGCAGCTAACACAGCTAGAGAAAAAGATCTGTATGTTCTTCACAGCTTTCATGCTTGAAGATATATGTTTAAAATCTGTCCTTATCTTAATTTCATCTCCAAACTGGGATGGAGCATTGTATACAAAGGCTAATGGTCAGAGATGTTGAAAAATTCA
The DNA here is from genome assembly GCF_040802235.1 of Manis javanica. Classification (NCBI taxonomy): domain Eukaryota; kingdom Metazoa; phylum Chordata; class Mammalia; order Pholidota; family Manidae; genus Manis; species Manis javanica. The sequence goes on from NC_133161.1 coordinate 72,666,237, forward strand.
AAAACAATGCTTTTTTCCTTAATTCCAAAACCAATGGATGAAAATAATACTGTAAAAGAAAAACACTGAATTACACTCATTTCCAAATTTTGTTTACATGACCCTGCTAGAAGCCCGTTTTCCTCCCAACTTCACTCATTCTCTTCCTGCACTGCCGGCCCAGCTCTCGTTTCATTTCAGTCTCTCTGACTTTTGCTCCCTTGTTTTCCACTTTATGTTCTAACCCCTTTGTTCTCCCTATACTCTGGAGACTTTGTTGTTCTTACTAAATAAGTTTATAGACTCTAGCTTGTCTGTAAAGTGAGGTAACTTTATTATTCTCTCTGCAGAAACCTTGAAATTGCTTTTAGGGTTTTTTTTCCTTCTTGTGAAAAGTTTCCACATCCCTATTTTTAAAAGCAGGAAAACAGAAGATATTTAAGAAAATCCCATACTGTTAGGTAAAAATATGAAGTATCTAAGTACTATGTATAGGATTCCATATGGAGAATAAATATCTATGTATACAGATTGCTACAGATACAGATGTATATATATATATATATATATATATATATATATATATATATATATATATATATATATATACACACACAAAGACATAGATATTTGTATGTGTATGTATGAGCACAGTAAAGGCATACAAGAAAACAGTAAACTGTAACATACGGTACCTCCCAACACGGGGAATTGAATTGGTAAAGGGTAAGACTGCTTATTTTTTATATACCATTGTATTGTTTGAATCATATAATAACAGGTCTGACAAAGTAGTTTCTAAAAACCACCAAAATAGTAAACATAATTAAATTACGTCTTTCAACTTTTTGAGGCAAAATAATGTTTTTAATTAAGTATTAAGAATCAGCTCTGCCTAAGAGCATGTCTCAACTGATAAGCATGGGTTGAGGTTTAATTAAGTCAAATGACAAGGATATCATCCTACTTTTATGTGGTCTTTTTAAGGATGTGAAAGCAAGAGGCAACACGTAATGTGTATGTGAAACCACCCATATCACTGAGGCAACTGAATTATAATTATAATATACAAACACACGGGCCTGTTTAGTTATAATATATAAACACATCAGTCAACAAACCCAAAGCACAAGAAATACAAAGAAAATGACATGAAGGCATATTGAAATCAAATTGTTTAAAACAAGTGATAAGGGATTATCTTAAAAAAGGAGCCAGAGAGGGAAAAAAGTACTTTAAAAGATAAGTATAACAGTAAATATTTGGAAACTAAATAATACAGAAGGAGAATTAGAAAGTATCTTGAACTAAATAAAAATAATAACACAAAATACCAAAATGGTGGGATACAGCTGAAGTAATATTTCAGGTGTAAAAAATGTTATACTACTGTGTACATGTAGCAGAAATAAAGAAAGGTCTCAAAGCAATGAGGCTACACCTTAAAATACTAGAAAAAGGAAAGCAATTGAAACCTAAAAAAAAGAAGAAAAAAATAATGAATATCATAGTGGAAATACATGAAATAGAAAATGGAAAATAATAAAGAAAAATCAATGAAACTTAAACCTCTAGCAAAACTGTTAAAGACAAATGTTAAAAAAATACATTGCCAATATCAGAAATGAGAGAGTTGATATAAACAACTTTATGCCAAGAAATTCATCAACTTGGATGAAATAAATTCCTTGAAAGACACAAATTACCAAAGCTAACTTGAAAAAACAATAGATAACCTGAACAGGCCTATGTCGATTAAAGTAATCAAGTTTGTACACAAAACCTTATCACAAAGAAAAATAAGACAGTACTACTACTGAAGTAAACCAAACACTGAAAGAAGAAATAACACTAATTGTACAGAAACTTAAAAAACTGAAGAGGCAGGAATACTTCCCAACTTATTATAAACCAGCATCATTCCATCATCCAAACAAGATAAAAACATTATAAGAAACAAAACTACAGATCAATTGCTCTCATGAATACAGATGTGAAAATTACTGGCATACTTTTAACAAATTGAATAATATATAAAAAGGAAAATAAATCATCAAATAATCCAGGAAGGCAAGGTTGGGTTAACATACAAAAATGTGTATTTCACCATTTTAATATACAACTGTAGGCAGTCTCTAAAATGGCTCCCAGAATGGCCACGGCCAGGTAGTCACACTCTTATTTAGTCCCCAGATCTTGAACATGGGCTGGATTTGTTGACATATACCCAATAAATAGGAGATGGAAGAAATCATGGAATATCACTACGAGAAAACATTACAAAAGACTGTAGCTTCTGTATTGGTGCTCTTTCCTTCTCATTCCTTCTCTCCTAGATCACTAGCCCTGGGGAAAGCCAGCTTCCATACCATGAGGCAGTTGTGTGGACAGGCACATGTGCAGAAGGTCTGAGGACTGAAAACAGCCACATGAGTTGTGCTTTAAGTGCAACCACAACCCTGGCTCACTGTTTGACTAGAACTTCATGGGTGACCCGGAGGTAGAGGCACCCTCTAAGGAGCACCTGGATTCTAGACCCACAGAAACTGGGAGATTTAAAAAAATGTTTGTTGTTTTAAAATATTTTGGGTAATTTGTTATGCAGCAGTAGATAACTAGCACATTTTTTTTAAGTCATATGATCATCTCAAAAGACTCAGATAAAGCACTGGACAAAATCCAGCACCAATCTATGGTAAAACTCAACAATTTAAAAATAGAAGGAAACTCCCTCAGCTGGATAAAGGGCACTACAAAAAAACAACAACTAACATAAAAGTTAATGGTGATAAATGTATGGCCTTTCTCCTAAGAAATGAAGAATGTCCAGTCTTATCACACTGATTGAACATTGTATTATAAGTTCTAGATGATACCACAAAATGAAAAAAATCAATAAAAAGTATCTACATTGGAAAGGAAGAAGTAAAACTGATTTTATTTATAGAAGACATTATCATCTATAGAGAAAATCCAATGTAATCTACAAAAAACAAAGAGGCCATTAGATATTAAACATAGTACTGGAGGTCCTAGCCACAGAATTAGACAACACAAAGAGATAACAGGCATCCAAACTGGTAAGGAAGAAGATAAATTCTCATTATTTGCAGATGACATGGCATTATACAAAGAAAGTTCTAAAGACTCCACCAAAAAACCATCTGAAGTAACTGAATTCAGCAAAGTTGCAGGATACAAAATTAATACACAAAAATTTGTTGCATTCCTATATACTAACAATGAACTAGCAGAAACAGAAATCAAGAAAACTCCATTTACAATTGCATCAAAAAGAATAAAATACCTAGAAATAGACCTAACCAAGGAGGTAAAAGACCTTTACTCTGAAAACTATAAGACACTCATGAGAGAAATTAAAGAAGACACCAATAAATGGAAACCTATCCCATGTTCATGGATAGGAAGAATTAATATTGCAAATTGGCCATCCTGCCCAAAGCAATTTACAGATTCAGTGCAATCCCTATCAAAATACCAACAGCATTCTTCAGCAACTAGAAAAAATAGTACTAAAATTCATGTGAAACCACAAAAGACCCCAAATAGACAAAGCAATCCTGAGAAAGAACAAAGCTGGGGGGATTACGTTCCCTAACCTCAAGCCCTACAAAGTCAAGTAATCAAAACAATTTTGATACTGGCACAAGAACAGACCCATAGATCAACGGAGCAGGATAGAAATGCAAATAAGGTCTATTAATATACAATAAAGGAGCCATGAATATATAATGGTGGAAAGACAGCCTCTTCAACAACTGGTGCTTGCAAAACTGGACAATTACATGTAAGAGAATGAAACTGGATTACTGTCTAATCCATACACAAAAAGTAAACTCAAAATGGATCAAAGACCCGAATGTAAGTCATAAAACCATAAAACTCTTAGAAGAAAACATAGGCAAAAATCTATTCAATAAGCATGAGCAACTTCTTCCTAGATACATCTCCTCAGGCAAGAGAAACAAAATAAAAAATGAACAAATGGGACTACAGCAAACTAAAAAGCTTCTGTACAGCAAAGAACACTGACAGCAGAACAAAAAGGCATCCTATGGTATGGGAGCATATATTCATAAACAATTCATCGGGTAAGGCATTAACATTGAAAATACCTGAAGAACTAATATGTGTCAACACCTAAAAAGCAAATGACCTGATCAAAAAATGGGCAGAGAAACTCAACAGACACTTCTCCAAAGAAGAAATACAAATGGCCAACAGGCACATGAAAAGATGCTCCACATCACTAACCATCAAGGAAATGCAAATTAAAACCACAAGAAAGTATCACCTCACACGATTTAGGATGGCCAACATCCAAAAGAGAAGAAACAAAAAATGCTGGTGACGATGCAGAGAAGCAGGAACCCTCCTACACTGTTGCAAATTGGTGCAACTGATGTGGAAAGCAGTATGGAGAATCCTCAAAAAATTAAAAACAGAAAAACCATTTTTCTTAGTAATTCCATTTCAAGGAATCTACCCAAGGAAAACAAAATTCTTGATTCAAAAAGGTATGTGCACCCCCATGTTTATCACCACACTTTTTGCAATAGCCAAGGTATGGAACCAACCTAAGTGCCCATCAGTAGATGAATGGATAAAAAGATGTGGTACATATACACAATGGAATATTATTCAGCCATAAAAAGAAAAGAAATCCTGCCATTTGCACCAACATCGATGGAGCCAGAGGGTATTATTGCTCAGTGAAATAAGCCAGGTGGAGAAAAACAAATACCATATGATTTCACTTATTTGTAGAATATAAAAACAAAGAAAGACAGAAGGAACAAAACAGCATTAGACTCACAGGAGGGGGATAAAAGGGCACAATAATTCACAATCACAATATAAGTGGATCATGGGGACTGCTGAACCATTGTGATGTACATTTGAAACCAGCATATGATTGTATATTAATGATACTTTAATAAAAAAAAATTTAAAGCCACTAGAATTAATAAGTTTATCATAAGCATAAGATCAATATACAAAAATCACTTGTATTTCTCAACACCACTAACAATCATAAATTTTAAATTTAAAAAACAATTTACAACAGCTTCAAAGAATATAAAATATTTAAAGATAAATCTGACAAAATATATGCAGGATCTATATACAGAAACTGTAAAACATGGCTGAAAGAAGTAAAAACTAAATGGAAAAACACAAAACCGAGCATCATATTCATGGATCTTCCAATTTACTGTGGCAATTTCAGGAAGAAGGTAACCTCCATGTTTCTGCCATAAAATATTAACAGTCACTTACTTAACTTAGAAGGAGATTTACATATACATATACCAGTTAAATGAGGTGATAAATGTGTATAAGTGATGTTATAAAAAGATGTAAATAGTGAATGAACTGATAAGTGAATAATGGGAAATTGGTGACCATGTTTGGACCCCAACCCTATCCTTGAAAGTAGCACTAGGAAGCACAAACCTTAGTTTATGGTCTTAGTTTGCCAGAAAGAACATGGAGCTAACCCTACATTCTACTGAACCATACATTCTATTTTTTTCAAGGTCTTTGAACTATCTTTAGGAAAATAGACCTTATCACACAGAAATTATTTTTTTCTGTATTTATGGGAAAACATATGTGGAAAATTCTTTCTAGAGATATGCAGAAAAATTAACTATGAAGTATAAATTTGTAACACTTGTCTACTAATACAGCCAAGCAAAAAATACCAGCAAGGGCTACATGACAAATGTCACTTCAACATGTCAGCAGAGGAAAGAAGAGCTGTAAGGGCTCCATCAAAGCTTAAAGAATGAACTTCTTAACCAGTTCACGACATCCCACAAACTCAAATAAACCTTTCATTTACTGCCTATCATTTTACCATTTCTGACAAAACTAAAACTCCCAGTGTTATTTGTGAAGTTTAAGAGACAGATGAAGTACTCCAAATGGGAATCTGGGTGACTCTGAGTGTTACAATTCAAGCAAGAGAAAGTATCACAGAACCTGATGCAAGTAAAGCCTGTCTGCCTTCCTCAAGCCTTACACTAAGGCTCTCTTAGTGGATCTGACTATGGCACACGATAATTGCTGAAAGCAGTGCAAACTATGTACCCATGGAAAATCAGCTTCTCTGAAGTATTTCACCATTAGGACACAAGACCAGCAGCCTTCTCCTAATTTCTTAAGGGGAAAAAAATGTATTTCAACAAACTTCTAAACTTAAAATATTTCCCACCAACATTCTTAAGCATTTCACATTTATCATTTTTATCACTTACTAGCAAACAACAAAATACAAGTAGAAAAGAATCATTAACACAGAATAAACTTCTTGGAAACAGCATACTTGTATGGAAATATACCTATGGCTGTGATTTGACTTACTATATGCACAAACATATTTCTTGCTAGCTAGTTCCTAGTTCAGTTCACAAGATAATTTTAAAGTATCCTACAGTGGTTTGCAGAGTGCCATGCTTTCCGGATACCCCATTAGCAGAACACATTTGAGACTCACTTTCTTCTTATCCAATTCCATGCAGGCAAGAATGTTGTCCATTGTTGCACCCTTTTCTTACAGTGCCTCATTCAGGGCCTGGCTCACAGTAAAGCTCAGTAAGGTTCTATCAAATTAACAAATCACATTTAAGAAGGCTCATTCAAATAAGTAGTCCTCTTGCTCTCTTGCTAAAAGGGCTGAAGCTCTGATACACTTATTATTCAAAATTATTGTCAAAAAGACAGCAGCCTTGACAAAAAAATAATAAACATATATATATTCATGGAATGTTAACAACAAGATTTTTTTAAACTATGAATTAATTGTGCTAGGCAGAATTCTTAAGTGGTACCTAATGTCCGTCTCCTCTGAATAATCCCCTCCCCTTTGAGTGTGAACATGATGAGGGATCACTCCCAAGATTATGTTCTGTGATACGGCAAATAGGAAATTATCCTGAGAGGGCCTGACCTAATCAGGTGAGTTCCTTGAAAGTAGAGATGTTTCTCCACCTGGTCACAGGACAGAGAAAGAGCAGGAGAGATGTGATCTGGCTTGCCTGGAAGAAAGCAAACATTTCATGCTGTGAACTGAAATGGAGGCAACATGGCACAGACCTATGGGACAGCCTCTAAGAGCTGAGAGAGGTCACTAGGTGGCAAAGGTAGAAAAATGGGGGCCACAGTCCTATAACCACAAGAAAATGAGTTCTACCAAAAACTAGTGAGCTTGTAAGAAGATCGTGAGTGCAAGAGGAGAACCACAACTGCAGCAACATGTTGATTTCAGCCCCGTGAGACCTAGAGCAAAGAAACCAGCTGTGCCATGCTGGACTTCTAACCTGCAGCAAGGGAGATTTAGCTAATAAGTTTGTGATAATGTGTTACATAGTAGTAGAAAACTAATACATTCACTTCACTGAATTTGCTGGAGGCACTCTGACAGTTGAACAAACAGTTCTTGGGAACATGTTGTAGATACAACTTTTTCTGAATCTGCTACACTGTATCAGATCCCAGAGAAAATAAGTGATGATTCTTATGACCACTATCAATGAATGACACACACTTAGAGTTTTCTGCACGATGTAACTCTATCAGTATTAGAAAGTCCATCAACAAGTTCTCTACGTAATTAAGTTTATACACAATTGATGCTGGTCTCCACTTCACCTAGGGTTTACATGAATAATATCAGTATCAGCACCCAATTTGTGCATGCATCTTCATCCAAGAATGTAATCTATACTTGAGTTTTCCACATAAGGCAAAGTGACTTTCTGGAAAACGTTCAAGTTTCCAATATTTGGGGCAAACAACTTAAACATGATCTGGACATCTCTGTTAACACAAGCACAACAAAGCAGAATCCAGGCTCTTCTGCAACTCACCCTGCAGACCCTGAAGAGAAGAGAGAGAGGTTTGGTCTAGAGAAGGATGCAGGCAAGGTGAAGAAAAAAAATTGGGCTCATTACCCCTAAAAAGCTACAATTTTTGGTAGCTTGTAGAATAAAATTATTGAAGTACCCAGAGTATTTGAAAAGAAGCATGAGCAGAAATGAAGTCCTAGCAATAAAAAAAGGTTCTAGAAACCAGATTATACATCAGTGTCACTCCTGAATCCTCATTTGAATCCTTCTATAACCTGTCAGTAATCTAAATAAACTTTTCACCTCCACAAATACAATCTGTCCTTCCTCCCACAATAAAATGCTTTGGTCAGTGCAGTAGAAAATCTCGATGACAGATATAACCTCACACTGTAAGAAAAGAAAAGAGCAGATTTTTCCAACCATCAAATAGTAGCCTTTGATCCATTACTAACTTTCATGAGCACACCTAGTGCCCAGATTTTGGTCTATGTTTCAGTTCTCCACTATGAAAAGAGGAATCTTTGGAAGGTAACCTAATTCCAGTTCACATGCAGGAAGCACAAAACAGCTGTGAAATATCCAGCTGTTACCAGAAAACTAGCATTCTCTCAAAAAGGTCAAGGACAATACTAGGAGGACAAAGAAATGTGCCAATAGGGGTTCCTACTGGCTAAATTGCAATTATGTTTTTGCGCATCAAAAGGAAAAGAAAACTATTGTTAAATGGAAAAAGTAAAGTCACTAAAAGACCAGGAGTTCATTATGATTTCAAGAAAGACAAGTTAATATAAAGGGCAAATGGTAGTTATATCATAACAGCATGAATATAAATAGAATCTGGTTGTTTTGAACACATGGAACTGTGACTAAACCAAGCAGCATTAGTAAAAGTAAAAACTGTATATCAAGAAGAGGAATGATTGATTAGCATCTGCAGAAAGAGGATATAAGCAGCATGAGTGTAAAACTCGGGATGCTCCGATAATAGAACACAGGTCAATGTAATAGAGTAACAGACTAAAGGATATGCGATGCTGCCTAAGTAATATTTTACAAAGAATACATCTGGTGAAGAGGAATCAGATTGCAAAGAAAACTAATGTGAAGTTTAATGAAGTTCACCAATGTGGAAGGCATTTTTTTGGAAATAAGTTTTAATCACTAAGTGAAATTTAACAGTAAAAAGGAAACTCGACTTCTAACCAGTGACTCAGATCTGGATCACTTTGGAAAAAGCAATTAAGACCACAACAGTCAAAAACTCAGATCCTATAACCCTGGCTATACTGATAAAGTATTATTTTACTTGTGGATTTGTAAAGGTTACACAACACAAAGAAGATTTTTTAAAATACTATTACTGAAACCACTAGAAGGAACCCAAATAAGGAGATATATATACTAGGAAGGTATAAAAACAAATACAGAAATAATAATGATATTAATTTAATCCACAGTATTGGTGTTCTAAAACAGGGTAAGTGTAAATGAGTAATATAATTAGCAATAATCATATTTGTGCATATTTTCTTTGTTTAAGGTATCTGAAATATGTTAATCAGTCACACTAAATTAGTATTTGAAATTAAGGAAATTTAATTAAGTCAATAATTAATGCTTAGATTGAGATAAATTGATTTTCAAAATTACATTTATTAGCCATTCATATTTTTAAAAACATGGACACTTGACCAAGTACTAAGGCCACTAGCTGTGGATGTTCCAGGCACAGAAGAGCCTTGGAAATTCTTGGACTCTCTCTTTCACTGTCCTTTACATACACTTTGTTAGTGCCTTCAGCATAAGGCACACCAAGCCATGGACCCAGTATATTATTCAAAATTTTTTTGTATGTAGCTTTCTAGTTTTCTCAGCACCATTATTTGAAGAGCCTGTCTTTTCCTCATTGTATACTTGTGCCTCCTTTGTCATAGATGAACTGGCTATATAAGCATGGATTTATTTCTGGGCTCTCTATTCTGTTCCATTGATCTGTGCCTACTTTTATGCCAGCACCATTCTGTTTTAATTACTATAACTTTGAAGTATAGTTTGAAACCTGGGAGCATGTGATACCTCCAGCTTTGTCCTTCTTTCTTGAGATTGCTTTGGCTGTTTGGGGTCTTTCTATTGTGGTTCCACATGAATTTTAGGATTATTTGTTCTAGTTCTGTGAAAAATGCCATCAGTATTTTGACTGGAGTTGTATTGGACCTATAGGTTGCTTTTAGTAATACAGACATTTTAACAATATGTTCTGCTACTTTGTTATTAGTGTACAGAAATGCAACAGATTTCTATATACTGATTTTGTATCCTGCATCTATATTGAATTCACTTATTAGTTCTATTAGTATTTTGATGGAGGCTATAGGGTTTGCTATATATAGTATGTCATCTGCACATTGTGACAATGTTACTTCTTCCTTTACAATTCAGATGCCTTATATTTCTTTTTCTTGACTAATTGCTATAGCCAGGACTTCCAATATTATGTTGAATAAAAATGGTGAGAGTGGGCTTCCTTGTCTTGTTCAGGATCTTAGAGAAAAAGCTTTCACCTTTTTACAATTGAGTATTAGCTATAGGCTTGTCTTTAGGACCTTTATTGGGTTGAGGTACATTTGATCTATGTCCACTCTGTTAAGGTTTCTTTATCATAAATAGATGCTGAATTTTGTCAAATACTTTTTCTGTACCTATTGAGATGATCATATAATTTTTATCTTTTATTTTGTTAATGTACTGGATCTGTCTCTTCAGGTAAGGACAACAAAAGCAAAAATAAACAAAGGAGACTATATCAAACTAAAAAGCTTTTTTCACAGCAAAGGAAACCATCAACAAAATGAAAAGGCAACCTACTAAATGGGAGAAGATACTGGAATGAGATATGATAATATTAACTGATAATATAGGTTAACATTCAAAATATATAAAGAACTCATAGATTCAGTATTTTTTAAAGGTAAACAATCCAATTAAAAATTGGGCAGAAGACCTGAACCTAAAGAAGACATACAGATGGGCTGATAGGCACATGAAAAGATGCTCAACATCACTAACTATCAGAGAAATGCAAATCAACACCACAGTGAGATATCACCACACAACTACAGATTGGTCAAAAAGACAAGAAATAACAAACACTGGGACAATGTGGAGGAAATGGAACCTTCATGCTCTGTTTGTAGAAATGGACATTGGTGCAGCCATAGTAGAAAATGTATGGAGGTTCCTCAAAAGATTAAAAATAGAAATACCATATGATCCAATAACCCCACTAGTTATTTATCCAAATAAAATGAAAACACCAATTCAAAAAGACATAGGCACCCCCATATTTATAACAGCACTACTTACAGTAGCCTGTAATACTGAAGCAACCTAAGTGTCCATTGACAGAAGGATGGATAAAAAAGATGTGGCACATATATACATATACAATGGAATATTTCTCAGCCATAAAAATGAATGAAATCTTGCCATTTGCAACAACAAAGGATGGTCTAGAGGGTATTATGCTAAGTGAAATAAGTCAGAGAAAGACAAATACCATATGACTTCCCTTATATGTGGAATCTAAAAAAACAAAACAATAAACAAAACAGAAACAGACTCATTGATATAGACAACAGACTGATGGTTGAGGGAGGGGAGGAGGTTGGGGAGGGACAAAAGAAACAAGTGAGGAGGATTAAGAGGCACAATCTTCCAGTTATCAAATAAATAAGACACAGGGATGTAATTAATGTACATCATAGGGAATATAGTCAATAATACTGTAACAACTCTGTATGGTGACAGACAGTAACTGAATTTACGGTAGCAATTTCGTAATGTATGTAAATATTGAACCAGTTTGGTGTACACCTGAAACTAATACAACATTATATCTCAATTATTCTTCAATACAAAAGACTTCTCTCATTTTACCTTTGCTCAAAAGCTCTTGTTGATTACATCCCACCCAGTCAGACCAGTCCCTTTTTAACAATCACCTCAGTGGTTGTACATACAGGCTGCTCCAATACATTGCATACCCTACATTGTAATTATTCTTTTTGTGATACTTAAATTTCAACAACCTGATTGTCTTCTCCAAAGGGCAAAGACTGTGTTTTCTAATAGTCTTGTAGCCCCCAAAAGCACCTTTCCCTTCAAATCTCCACTTGGAGGGTCTGGTAAAGGGTTTTTGACTAATTCATGATAAGTAAAAGGCTTCCATAGGTTAAGAGTGGTTTTGTCAAGTCCCAGGGCCAGAGGAAAACATATCTTGTATGTCTGCCCAAAGCCAATCACAGTAAACAGATGTGCTATCACTGCTGACTAAAAACAACAGACATTCCAGTACTAATGGGAGTTCGGGGTTTATTTTTTCTGTGACTGCATTTTAAATTCCTTGTTCCATTTAAAAACTGAAGAGACAAAATTTACCTAAGCAGAGATGTCTTGTGGTATTTGAAAACATAAGAAGAAGAAATCCCAGATGCCAAATAAACTTCCATTCTTTTATTATTTTTTCCAGTAAATCCTACAGCAACTAGAATTTCAAAGAAAGTTAGAGATACATCCATACATGAGTGTTCACAGGAATCAATTATTTTGGTTCACTCCTCATTAATAGTGAGGGATTTATACATCAGCTAGCAGTCTTCAAACTGGGTAAATATTGTTCAGAAACACAAACTTTGTTGGAGGCTTCAAAAGTCACAGTTCGACCTATAATTTTAGCTTCGGGCTATGTAAAATCCAGACAACTGCCTACCAAACTCACAGCAGTGGATTTGAAAGAGCAGAACTTACTCAGTTAAGGTTGGCATTTATTTCAAGTGAATTCATTCAGGCTGAAAATTGTCCCTTTGAATCAACCATTTTCTGGTGATTGGCATTTTAGAGTTCAGAGTGTGATCTCTACTTCTTCACTCCACCATCTTCATGAAAGCAAACACTGAGAAAAGGATTGGTTTAAAGGACTCCAAGTTGACCCACAGTAAATATGCATCATGCATCAGGCAGTGAGCTAAGGCATGGTCTCTCCACACTCAGGAAAGGCGTACCCACGACAGGTCCAGCGCCAACCAGAAATAAGCAAAAATCTTGACACTGAAACAACCTCCTAAGTTTGTTTTTCCCTCACCCATTAACCCTTGAGGGCCTGATGGCTTTCTCCCACTCAGTATCTTCTCTCAAAATCTCCTTCCAGTTAAAAAAAACATCATCAGTCATTTATAAGTTTTTGAACACTTCATTCAGAGTATTACCTCTCGAATTATTTGAAGTTTAAGCATTATATAATAAAAAGCTTAATCACTTGTAAAAAGAATTTTGGTGATCAGGTGATAGGTGGGGCAGGAGGGGGAGAAAGTAGGAAGTATTTCTAATGCCACTGGAATCATAACCCATGACAGCTGCCTTCATCTTTAACCTAAACCTACAAGATCTAAAAGTATGCTGTCCTCTCATTGGCTGTAGCCATCTTCTTTCTCATATGTGTGTGTGTGTGTGTGTGTGTGTGTGTGTATGGAGGGGGCAGTGCAAATGGCAAAAGGAGGCAAAGATACAGGATATGTCATCTATGTGTACACTAAGGGATATATGCATGAGTGTTTTTTTACTTAGAGCTATGTTTTATCAAAACTAAGATCATGCCTAAAATCTTCTTCAGAACATTAGCTCATTAATATACAGGCAAACCTGCTGCCCATATGGCAGAACTAACTGACTTAGAACAAGTCATTTAAACTCCGTGAATCTGTCTTCTCAAATGTAGAATCACACAGCTGGAGTAAACAGCTCTTAAGATCTTTTGCACCTCAGCTTTTCTATTATGAACTCTAGGCAGCAGTTTACAGGTAGTAAATGATTTTAAATGCATCCAACTAGATAAGGCCAGACATATAAATTCACTGTGCTGTGTTTCCTTTTACACTGCATGCCCCTTAGGATTTAAGGGTTCAGAAAGGTTCACACCACGAGAACTTCTTATAGCACCATCTCTACGGGTCTTCCTTAACGCCACAATCCTGGCAATGCTTCTCAGGGATGGCATCCTGGGCCTTCCGGCTGACGAATTATTTATGAGCAGCTCAGTGCAGCACTCACGTTGCATTGTAGGACATTTGTCACCCTTGGTCAAGCGCTTTAGAGGTAAAATTTGTTTCAGTCTTTGAGTACTATATGAATGATAATCATTCCAATATTTGCAGGGTAACATTTTTGCTCAAACTTCCCATGGTAATTTCAGTTTATTCTTTAATATAATTTTGAACTTGGAAATAGAATTTTCAAGTTACACCCAATATATTAAGGAATTTTGAAAAAGCAATGGGCTTGGATGCTCTACTAAATTCTTGGGTGCCCCCAAGTCACTACCAAAATGGCCTCACTGAAAACGACATCATTTTTAGATTATACCTCATGATTTGTCACTTAAATATGTGCTGCACTGTATGTTTTCATACAAGCCACAGCAGAATTTGTTTCTATGTGTTTGGTTTATTTTATAGGGGTGGGAGGTCTTTGTTTTGCTCAGTTTCTCCTATTCCCATGACAGACTGTGACAACCTTGAGCACAGAAACCCTCTCTCTCATTTCTTTAATGCCTCCAAAGCCCAAAAGATGGCATGGAATGCATGTTCTGTTAACAGTGACTCAAAGATGGATTTTTGTCCTTATTAGAAGCCTTCCCCTTTAACATAGGCCATTAAAAAACGTTACTCCTGAGAAAGTACATAAAAATGAGGCATGTTTTGAGCCATATCGTTCCCAGTCAATGAAAAGGCTTGCACCAGCTGCTCTCATTCACCAGAATTCAATGTCTACTGTTGTGATTTTAATTTTAAAATGCTTGTTTTTCTACTTGCTGGTTTCTTTGGGGTCTGACCTAATTTCATTTGAATCCTGAGTCCATCGGCTAATGGACACAGCTAAATGGAGAACTCCCGAGGATACGACATTCCTTTATGCTGGTTTGGTAACTATAGTTTTCTTACAGCCCATACTGGGTGGCAGTGTTTACCACCAAAAGGTTTGATAATTGTTCTGTTAATCCTTTTCTGAAATATTTAGATGGTCTTGCCAGCAACTTAAACCTTAATACATACTGCTAAAATTAAATTTTATTTAGTTGCCTTCCCTCAAGTTGTAATTACACACTTGATTTAGATAAGAGAGATATGGTTTGCTTATAGGCTCACAGAGATAGATGCACATATTTACTGACCTCTAGGTTCCTTATTTCATGCATGTTCATAAATTTAACAGGAAGTATAATGAACACTCACAGTAAGGGTAGAAATGCCTCACTGTAGTTAGCTGTGGCCTATACACATTTTTCAGAATGTAGTTACTTTTGCAGATCAGGATTTCATCTGCCTGTGTATCAGCAGGGCTGCATCACCTGGAATCCCAATCCCTGATCCCACCCCTGCATTTTAACAAGATCCTTGGGGGACCTGTGTACACATTAAAGTTTGAGGTGCAGTGTTCTAAACACCATAATGATAGGTTTCTGCTGTTGAGTTCAAATGAGGGACTGAGATTGTGAGAGAAGTCAAGTGTTTTAGAGGCAAAATATGTTTCCATCATTAGGTACAACATAAGTGATTATCATTTGAATATTCCTTGGCTAACATTTTTGCTCTAACTTCCCACAAAAGATCATGACAATTTCAAATAATTATTTCATATAATTTTGACCTCTGAAATAAAACTTTCCAATAAGGTACACTCAATATATTTATGAATTTTAAAAAAGCAATGAGATTTGAATGAACAAGGAGTAAAGAAAGAAGGATATACAGGGGTTATTACAGCATATGTAAAATTATTTTCTGTGTAGATATTTTGTTTATATGTTTCTAATACAGAAGTGTTGTTTTGCCATTGGCTACCATACTTATGAAACAACTACCAAAAAATTATTCTAAGGAGAACTGAACCCAGCCAAGAAAAGAATCTTGCTTTGCTCTTTATTTGCCAGAGTTTATTTGGTAGCTTTGGGGGGAAAAAAATAGAAGGAAGTCACTTCATGGTATAAAAATTAAATTCTAAGAGAAACTTCTATTTGTGAAGAGGAACACATGTCCTCCAACAGGTCCTCCCCTGAGGAAGAAAAAAGCCCTTTGCCTGCATGGCATAGCTGAACACTCCCCACCCCAGACTAGACCAAAGAACATGAACCCTTGTTTCCAAATAGAAGGACAAGACAATTCATGGAAGTATGGGAATCTTTCAGTCACTGTTAATACCAATAAATTACTAAATGCCTCAAACACATCTGGAGGAAAAGAATATATGTGAATTTTCTGACTCCCACTTGACATCTATGATTATATGTCAGTTAAAATATCATCATGGAAAAAGACAGAATTAGGAGTGTGACATTCCTAACATATGGCCAAATGAATATATAGTACTGGGAAGTGAAATATTAGAATTGACATCTGTATTGCCTTCCCACTCCCATTTATAGACAGAGGGCTCAGAATTGGGGCAACTGAAATAAGAATCCCCACACTCAGCAAGGGAGTGGCTCCACTGAGATTCCACAAAGCAAAAGCCTACTCCAACCTACAAAATTCCCACAGCTCCAGGGAGAAGTGGAATACCTGTTCTCAACAAAACAGAATAATCCAGGTACAAAAGTGGCTCACACTGCGTGTCTAATTAGTTTCTTCATCAAGACACTATTGCCTTAAAGCTCTCTTTCTAGAAAAGAAAAAAAAAAGTCTGTTCCTGCAAATAGGGACTTTTTTCCCCTCTTTCATAGAATTCACAGGTTTAAATGTAGCTTTTCTTTTTATTAGATTTTGTCTTGGGTTCTACCTGAGAAGGGGAAACCAGAGTGTGTTTTAAAGGACCACACACTGTGCAGAGGTGTGAAATAACCTGGCATGGGGTGGCCTCACTAATATTAACCTCAGCAGTTTTGAAACGTCTACAATGTCAAAGCATTAATAACCAACAAATAGATCAAGATTAGCTCAGATGCATAGATGTTTGAAATCAATAGCATGGTCCAGGCTGCTTTCTGCCTGTATACATATGCTTAGTACCTGAGGCTTTTTTAAAAACATCATGAGGATGAGAGAAGCTCCCATTTGTTTCAAAGGTTGTGTAAACAACAGTCTCAGGTGCCTTCTGAATTCTGTTTTGTTTCTCTTCTGAGTTTCACCATCCATACCTTTGTACTCAACCAGGCTAGTTCTTTCTTCATGTCTGTACCTTTCAAATATCTGTAGCTCACTATTCTGTCCCTCACAGAAGATAAAGCATCCAGAAGGCACAATAGCATTAAAAATGAAAACTGAAAAAAACAATACTGAAGGTACTGACTGATCCATTAGGACCTGAATTCTTTCCCCTGGTAACCATATGAACAGCATTTAAAAATAAAGATTATAAATATTTTTAAATTCCTTCCCTGAAAGAGAAATAAAATCGTGCACTGTCTTCTTACTCTGAAACAGATGGCTATATAAATAAATACAACTTATACCTCCTCACCTACAATAACCATCTTTAATAAAATTTAAATGTATTATTAATGCTTGGATAATAATTAATGACTAATATCAGGATTGTGTAACAAAGTTTAAAAGTTCAACGTTTTTATTCTATTAAAGTAAATCTGGATGCAGACCCCACCAGTGAATTCAGAAAAATATAGGGCATCGCTCAATAAAGGATTGACTTTTGAAGCTCTTAAATTTTCAGAAAATCACATATGGGTCACTAACCACAGAGAGCTTATGAAGAGAAACACAGGGAACGATGAACCTGGAAGCATCTTTCAGTGAAGTTTTAACAATTGGTCCGTCTATTGTAAAGAGCTAAAATTTCAGCAATAAGAAATTTGACAGCAACCCATTAATAATAAAATCTGATTTCATGAGGACTATAAATTATAGCTGAGAAAAGTCCAGTGAATCCTGAGATACCCAAGGTGAACAAAAGCAGAGCCGTGGGATGCACCTATCCTGCTTGTCCACCATCTGGAAACAAGCCCCAGTGCTTCCAGGAGTATTTCACTGCTATCTTTGTCTTTTTAGCAAGATCTTATTATGCTGAGGAGTAAGCCACTGGAGTGAACTAGTGTCAGGTGGGCAGAAGAAGTCTAGAGAACATGTATATTTCCAAAACCTGCCAAATGATAAATAGAACACAAGAACATTCTTTCACATCCTCCTTTTATCCCCTCAAACTCAGTAACTTTAAGGAATTCTCATATATGCTCAATAATCAGACAACTTTGTTGTACTGGGCGAAGGATCTGGGGCAAGATAAAAAACAAGCTGATATAAAAGAGATGGAAATTAAAGATTTCTAGATGACAATGGCAATGGGGTTGAAAGCTACTGAGCTCTCATTACATAAGAATTACTATGAAAAATGCTTACAGGTCATTTCCTCACTTATCTCTACAACAATCCCAGAAGGAATTATTATTACACAATTTTACAGATGACTGGAGGCACACAAGAATTAAAGAACATGTCCACAGTCACACAGAGAGTAAGCTAAGGAAACAGGTTTATTCTACGACTCTGCCTACCACACTCAAGCTCTTGACTGCAGGGCTGCCCTCCTTACGTGTCCTCGGGACTACCAACCCTGGGGCTGCCTTCTGTACGTGGCCTCAGGACTTAGGGCCCAAGAGAAGCAGCAAAAGACAGACCTGTTCTGGAATACTTCTCTCATTTTCTCTCCTGCTGCTGCAAAACAAAAGCACTTTAAAGTTTAGCAAAATAACTGCTCTGTGATTTAAGGTTTTCGAACCCATCCTCCACTCCTTCCCCCTACTTCCACTATCCAAATTTAACATGTTTTTGACTAATCTGATTCTGAATCAGTCTCATATTAAAAACCAAGCCTAAACAGCAAAATACTTAAGGAGGAGGGCAGAAAGCAGTAAGATTTAGAAGGACAGGCTAATGAGGAAGATGGGATGACACAGGCATTACATAGTGCCGTGTTGAAACATCCTCCTCCATATATGTTTGTTTCCTGAATAGTATGTTAAAGGCATGGATACAAACTGCTGACTGATCCAGTGTAAGAATCATCAAACTGGTTGATGGCAGATAAATGTGGACATGGGTCTTAAAAACTTGGCTTTCTAAAAAAGATCCTCTGAAAAACCATCTGGATTTAAGAGCAGCAGTATCAGGGAGAAATTTGAGAAAGAATACCACATTGATGAAGCCTGGCTTACCTCCTCCAATGAAAAACTGCTTAATATGGTATCAAGCTTACATCCTTTTTTCATTCCTCTTTATCTAACTCAGAGGATAGCTGGGGTTTTCAGACTGCACGTCCTCCACGAAGAGCATTGGGGAATGAAAGAAGGCTTGCGGTGGGCACCAGGAGACTGTGGAGTTTCACGTTCCCATTGGCCAAACGAATGAAGATGAGCCAATTAGATAACACAACTGCTAAAGAATCTGCCAATTCTGAGAGTCTCCGGTTCTGGAAGAAGATCTCAACATGATCAGTGTTTGCTTGTGAAGTCAAGAAGGAACTAGAAGTGGAGTGGATGAAATTCCAGTGTTTATAAAGACAAAAGCCACAGTCCAGCCTTCATTTCTTCTTTAGCCGATTGTTGCTCTCTCTCAGCAAAGAACTGACATGAAAAAACCAAGTAGCCCAATTATCATGCTCAATTACCAGGCCATGTAAAGAATCCAAATGTAATGTATCTATACATCATTCCGTCGGAGCATTGCTAACCCTCATTCCTTGCCCCTCCCCACAGGCTTTTATTTTTAGTATCTCTAAATTATCTATTACAGTGTTCCATGTAATGGGAACTTCATTTAGTGAATCATATGGGGGAAAGGGGGGGAAATTGCTGTCTCTTCCATATAAAAACCAAAGCATACATTAAAAAGGAATGACATTCTGACAGATGCTACAATATGGATGAACCTTGAAAACATGCTAAGGGAAATAATCCAAACACAAAAGGACAAATACATATGATTCCACTTGATACAACATGAGGTACGGAGAATAAGCAGATTCATAGACACAGAAAGTAGACTAGAGATTACCACGGGCTGGAGGGAGGGAGAAAGGGGAGTTAATATTTAATGGGTACAGAGCCTCTGTTTGGGATGATGAAAAAGTTCTGGAAATGGACAGTGGTGATAACGGCAGAATACTGAGAATGCACTCACTGTCAATGAGTTGCACACTTCAAAGTGGTTAAAATGGTAAAGTTTGTTATGTATATTTTATATCACAATTTAAAAATGAAATAAAGATCAAAGCATACAGTGTCAGCTCCACAACTGTCCAAGATGAAAAAACTTGCCCCCAAATTTCTCCTTGAAATAGTTTAAAGGAGTACATTGTAAGTTCTACGCAGACAGAGAAAGATCTGTTTTGTGTACACAGTATACTCTCCATAAATGCTTATTTAATAAATGATTAAAAGAAAGTAGAGGAAGGGATCTCCTAAGTAAGAAATATAGTATGTAAAAAGCATTAAATTTACTTATTCATGACAAAGTATAATGGAGCATAGTCCAGAGAAAAATACCAATGCTGCGACATCTAAGCTACTTCAGGGAAGGGAGTGCATCTATTTCACCTGTGCTTCCTCACAAAAGGTCTTACAATGTCTTTCTTAGATGTCGTAGATGCCCAATAAATGCTTGTAGCATGAGGACTAAAACAATGCATGATTGTAAAGTCAATGTCATATTACTGTTCTGCTACTCACTTTCTAAAAAATTACTTACTTTTTGGATCTGTACAATTTCTTCCATCACAGGGTGAAAAAATAAACCTCACAGCTTACACAGACTGAAGGTTAAAATATAAATAGCTAAACACATCACGGTCAGAAAAAGAAACAGCAAACACAGGACACATCATCTTCTTAACAGGAAAAAGTTTGGTTTTTTTTTTTTTTTAAGAAGATTTGAAGTATGGGAAAGAATAGCTTATAGTCCATCTTGACTTTTTGGGAAATAACAAATGGTCAAAATAAAAGAACTCTCTTTGGAAGAAAAGCCACATATTCTCAAAAATTGGTGTCTAATCTTTATGATAAATAATTGAGTGAATACAGAAGCATATTTAAGGCTCCCCCCAAAAAATTCCAGTGGACCCTAACATATTATCAATATTTATCTCAAAGAGCATATCAAATACTCAGTTATTTTGTCTTAAAAACACTTGGGTCACACAATTATACACAACTGGCTAATTGACAACATACTACAGCAAGCTGCTGATGATTTTTCAACTAACATTCACAACCTACCCATTTATATCTTATGTGAATTACTAAGTTAAAGTATACGTAAGGAGACTATTTTTAAAGCAGAAAGTCAAATGCCAAGATCCTTAACATTAAGTACCTATATAACAGAGGGATCCCTACAAATTCACGAGGACCATGTACTGTGGAAGCCTCACTTGGAATGATATTGAAACATGTCTTTCAACTGTAATCACCCCCACCTCAATACCAATTAACAAAGGAAACAGGAATTCAACCTCTGTAGATATCCAGGTTTACATTTCTGTCTCTCAATTGTTATCTTCCTTATGAACAGGTAAGCATCATTTTGGAGAAGGCTGTCTGCTGCCCTGGTCCTTCAGGCATGTAGGGGTTTCCATTAGCATCCAAAATGCTAATAGTCCACTATTAGAGCGAACACTTCAAGCAGAACTGCACGAAGGACTATCACTTCCGTACATGAAAGCATAACCACTACAGGTGTAATGATGCAAAATACCAGCACACTGACCTCTGCCAGGCAGCACACACTTAAAGCAGGTGCACTCTGTGCTCCAGAGTAGAGTGGGTGGGTGTGCAGACAGGAATTCTCAGACCCCTAATACATTAGAGATGCTTATTGCACTCAGATCCAATACAGCTATTTCATAGACATCAGTTTACCCAAAGGAGAAAAGTGCTCTCCCGTCCTTCACTGGCCGGACTCAGAGGGCATTCAGCCAAGCATGGCCAGGCAAAACAATCTGCAAGATCTCTTTAAGCTATAATAAATAAGATGGGTTTCAGAAGAAATTAGACTCAGCTGTGGCAAAGTAACAGTCACTAAACCTTTTCCTCAGCACTGCTACTGGTGTTTACAAACTGCAAGCAGTAGCCTCAGAAGCCTCAAGGGACTCTCCCATGAGTAACCTCTTGTCAGATTCCTAATTGAAATACCCCTTCCATCAATCTGTGATGTTTTTGGCAGTTAAATAGAAGGGGACGAGTAAAATGACAGGCATAAAATGAATCCTTTTCAAGTTGTAAATGAGTGAGTCAGGATTCAGACTTGCCGAGATGCTCCAAATTAAAACCCTTGCTCTAATTTTAAGCATGCTCCTTCTTACCGTTTTGCTGTTGTCTCTCTCAGGCTCGATTCACCTGGAACTCTTTAACATGTCTCTAGCAATGTGTTTGCACCAGGCCAGGCTGATACAGCAACTGAATTCACATCTTTCTGCACTAGCAAGCTGAAATGGTACGGCTGTACTACAACCAAGAAAGGGGGAAGCAAAACCAAAAAAAAAAACACAAAACAGAAATCACCTAAGAGAAGCTAATCTCAGTGGAATAAAACCAAAAATGGTTCAGAAGAACACAAAGATCATGCTAACATTCAGTATCAACAGCTGTAATGGCTCGATTTTTTTCCCCAAAAAAATCTAATTTTTTTTCTCCAAACACGATGGACTTGCCTGTGGAGTTCCCAGGAAGGCAGAGTATCCAGGCTCTGCAGCAGCAATGCAGCCAAAGTAACCGTGCATATGCTGTCCAGGCGATTCACAACACACTGTCTTTTCAGAAAGATATTGATTTGCAATGCAGGGCTGCTTCAGAAGAATACAGAATGGGAGCCAAACAGCTAATGGTGATTGCATAGCAAGAAAAATATTTAATCCAAGGGATGCACCTTATCATGCTCAATTCAATTTTTTAAAAGCACTTGAAGCTAGTGTCTTCAGTGAAAACCCCATTAAACAATAATCTAAGATCCTATATAAGGCCAAGTTTAGGCTAGCATCAGTCATGCTGCAAAAGTCACTAACATAGTTTAATAGGTCTATGTGTACATATTCGTCATATGCAAATGGAGCATAATGAGAAACTCTAAAATAACCATGCACCAAATAGATGAGGCAAAAAATATATAGGTGTAGCACTTATAGAATTACAGTGCTCAAATACATAGTTTAAGAGCTCCAGGATTCTTGGTGGGCTTAGAGCTGATACTCTCAAAAGTAAAATTAATCAATACAAACCAGATCGTACAATCTTCCAGTTAATTGTGTCAAGTCATGTCACTCGGTGCTAGGTGGCAAGGAAGGATGCCAAACTGCTACTCT
This sequence comes from Manis javanica, assembly GCF_040802235.1. Taxonomy (NCBI): domain Eukaryota; kingdom Metazoa; phylum Chordata; class Mammalia; order Pholidota; family Manidae; genus Manis; species Manis javanica. The sequence continues at coordinate 72,689,450 of NC_133161.1, forward strand.
CAAAGCGACCCCTACAGGACAGTGATTGATCTACAATTCATCCTAGTTTAAAGTTCTTCCTATCCTCAGAAACAGAACCACGAAAGGGCATAAACTGGAGACACAAGAATACAACTGAGAATAACATTAGGCAAGAAATTTTTTAAACTGAGGCATGAAATCTGACCTCACAGATACTCACTTAACTAAGAAGTTAAAGTACAAGAGGGGGTAATTACTATATCAATGGTGACTTGCCAATATTCCCACAGCTCCCAAGAGGATGTACACACAATCAGAAAGTTCAGGGAAAAGCATATACCCTTCACTGATTTAAAGGTATCATCTCCCCATCCCCCATTTTCAAACCATCTTCACCTTCATGCTAATGAATGACACTATGAAAATACTAAATTTTATTTTTTGCTGCAACACAAAACCTTATTCATAAATCTTTTAAACCCCTTTTTCAAAACTAACAGCATTTCTTGAGTCATATAGGATTTAATCATATGCTGCCTCATAAAACAAAAAAATAACAGCTGAATTTCTCAAGATGGAGGCATGAGCAGGGTGGCAGACATCTCCTCCCAAAACCATATATATTTTGACAATACAGCAAATACAACTATTCCTAAAAGAGAGACCAGAAGATACAGTACAACAACCAGGCTACAACTACATCTGCAAGAACTCAGCATCTCATGAAAAGGGTAAGATACAAAGCCATGACCCAGCAGGAATTGAGAACTTCCCCAACCCCAGCTAACCGGAGGGAGGAAAAGAATCAGAGTGGGGAGGGAGTGGGAGCACGGACTGCTAACTAACCAGCCCTAGTTATCTGCACTGGGAGCAAAGACACGCATTGCATGGTGTACTGGATATTAGAGAAACAGAAAAGTAAAATCCGAGATGGAGACTGCAAACACGATCCCACAGCCAGCTCCCTGGAGAAAAAAGAAAAGCAGATGCTTTAGAAGTCTTAAAGGGATAAGGGTTTTAACAGGTGGACAAAATCGTCCTGGCACACTCAGCCAAGAAGGCTGGGAATTTTAAAGAACTTCAGGTGCCCTAAACCCCAGGGTGGCAACGCAGCTCCGAAGCACACCACGGCAACCTGCTGTTGATTCCCCCCCCTTGCTAGCACTGCAAGCAAACCAGCTGACCCGCCTTTGCTGCGGACCAGCCAGGGAGCAGCCCCGCCAACAGCAACCACACAGAATCTTCTCCCAGCACGCAGTTAACCGGGCCACACCCAGAGACTGCCCCCTGCACACTGTTACCGGGCACACGGAGAGGAAGCTGGTGCAAAGTCCAGAAAGCAAGAAGGGGTGCTGATCTCGTAGGAGAACACACACCATGCACCTGCAACCTGCGGCAGTGCCCTAGGCCATCCCAAGGGCCGCGCCACCCACAGCAGCTCAGGGAATTAACTCATATGCTGCTCCCTGTATGCGGTTAAATGGCAGAAGCAGTGGAGAAAGGCAAGGTGACCAGCAAGCAGGAAGGAACTTTGTTCTCCCAGTTGATATATGTGCCACTCGCTTGCAAACACTTCTGTCGCAATGAAAAGGCAGAAGAACCTGGTCCAGTCAAAAATCACTCAAAAGCCAGAGACAGGCCCTGGTGAGACTGATATAACCAATCTTCCTGAAAAAGAATTCAAAATAAAAGTCATAACCATGCTGATGGAGATGAAGAGAAATACGCAAGAGCTAAGGTATGAATTCTGGAGGGAGAAAACAGAAATGAAACAAACAATGGAAGGATTTAAGAGCAGACTGGATGAGGTGCAGAAGACTGTTAATGGAATAGAAATCAGAGAACAGGAATACAGAGAAGTTGAGGCAGAGAGAGATAAAATGATCTCTAGGAATGAAAGAATATTAAGAGAAGTATGTGACCAATTCAAACTGAAAAATATTTGCATTATAGGGGTACCAGAAGAAGAAGAGGGAGAAAAAGGTATAGAAAGTGTCTTTGAAGAAATAATTGATGAAAACTTCCCCAAGCTGGGGAAGGAAATAGTCTCTCAGACAATGGAAGCCCACAGATCTCTCAACACAAGGGACCCAAGGAGGACACACCAAGCCATATAATAATTAAAATGGCAAAGATCAAGGAAAAGGACAGGGTATTAAAAGCAGCAAGAGAGAGAAAAAAGATCACCTACAAGGAAAACTCATCAGGCTATCATCAGATTTCTCAACAGAAACCTTACAGGGCAGAAGAGAATGGCACGATATATTTAATGCAATGAAAGAGACAGGCCTTGAAACAAGAATACTGTATCCAGCAAGATTATCATTTAGATTTGAAGAAGAGATAAAACAATTCCCAGATAAGCAAAAGTTGAGGGTATTTACTTCCCAGACACCACCTCTACAGTGTATTTTAAAGGGACTGCTCTAGATGGAAGCACTCCTAAGGCTAAATAGATGTCACCAGAGAAAATAAAATCACACCAAAGAAAGCAGAACAACCAAATACTACTTAAAGTCAAAAACTAAAATCATCTACCCACAAAAGCAGTCAAGGGAAACACAAAAGAGTAGAGAAGAAAACACCTAACATATAAAGAGTGGAGAAGGAAGAATAAGAAGGGAGAGAAATAAACAATCATCAGACTGTGTTTATAATAGCATAATAAGTGAGTTATGGTTAGACTGTTAGATAGCAAAGAAGCTACCTTTGAACCTTTGGTAACCAGGAATCCAAAGCCTGCAATGGCAATAAGTACATATCTATCTATAATCACCCTAAATGTAAATTGACTGAATACACCAATCTAAGGACACAGAGAAATACAATGGATAAAAATGCAAGACCCATCTATATGCTGCTAACAAGAGACTCAACTCAAACCCAAAGACATACACAGACTAAAAGTGAAGGGATGGAAAAAGATGATTCACGCAAACAATAGGGAGAAAGAAGCAGGTGTTGCAGTACGTGTATCATACAAAATAGACTTCAAAACAAAGAAAGTATCAAGAGACAAAGAAGGACATTACATAATGATAAAGGGGTCAGTCCAACAAGAGGATATAACCATTATAAATACTATGCAACCAACACAGGAGCACCGACACTTCTGAAACAAATACTAACAGAATTAAAGGGGAAAGAGAATGCAATGCATTCATTTTAGGAGACTTCAACATATCACTCATTCTGAAGGACAGATACACCAGACAGAAAATAAGTAAGGACAAAGAGGCACTGAACAACACACTAGTACAGATGGACCTAACAGACATCTACAGAATTCTACACCCAAAAGCAGCAGGATACACATTCTTCTCAAGTGCACATGGAACATTTTCCAGAATAGACCACATACAGGGCCACAAAAAGATCCTCAGTAAATGCAAAAAGACTGAAATTGTAGCAACCAACTTCTCAGATCACAAAGGTATAAAAGTAGAAATAAATTGTACAAAGAAAACAAAAAAAGCTCACAAACACATGGAGGCTTAACAACATGCTCCTAAATAATCAATGGATCAATGACCAAATTAAAATAGATCAAGCAATATAAGGACACAAATGGCAACAACAGCACAACACCCCCAATTATGTGGACACAGTGAAGGCAGTTCTAAGAAGAAAGTATATAGCAAATCAGGCCTATTTAAAGAAGGAAGAACAATCCCAAATGAAGTCACACTTATAGAAACTGGAGAAAGAAGAACAAATGAGTCCCAAAGTCAAAAGAAGGAGGGACATAATAAAGATCAGAGCAGAAATAAATAAAACTGAGAAAAATAAAACAATAGAAAAAAATCAATGAAACCAAGAGCTGGCTCTTTGAGAAAATAAACAAAATAGATAAACCTCTAGCCAGACATATTAAGAGAAAAAGAGAATCTATACACATAAACAGAATCAGAATTGAGAAAGGAAAAATCATGATGGACACCATAGAAATACAAAGAATTATTAGAGAATACTATGAAAATCTATATGCTAACAAACTGGATAACCTAGAAGAAATGGACAACTTTCTAGAAAAATACAACCTTCCAAGACTGACCAAGGAAGAAACAGAAAATCTAAACAGACCAATTACCAGCAACGAAATTAAATCGGTAATCAAAAAACTACCCAAGAACAAAACTTTCATACCAGATGGATTCACTGCTGAATTTTATCAGACATTTAGAGAAGACATAATACTCATTCCCTTAAAGTTTTCCAAACAATAGAAGAGGAAGGAATACTTTCAAAGTCATTCTATGAAGCCAGCATTACTCTAATACCAAAACCAGGCAAAGACCCCACAAAAAAAAGAAAATTACAGACCTATATCCCTGATAAACACAGATGCAAAAATACTCAACAAAATATTAGCAAACTGAATTCAAAAATACATCAAGAGGATCATACACCATGATCAAGTGGGATTCATCTCAGAGATGCAAGGATGGTACAACATTTGAAAATCCATCAACATCATCTACCACATAAACAAAAAGAAGGACAGAAACCACATGATCATCTCCTCAGATACTGAAAAAGCAGTTGACAAAATTCAACATCCATTCATGATAAAAACTCAAACAAAATGGGTAGAGAGGGCAAGTATCTCAACATAATAAAGGCCATATATGACAAACCCACAGCCAACATCATACTTAACAGTGACAAGCTGAAAGCTTCTCCATTAAGATCGGGAACAAGGCAGGGATGCCCCACTCTCCTCACTGTTATTCAACATAGTACCGGAGGTCCTAGCCATGGCAATCAGACAAAACAAAGAAATGAAAGGCACCCAGATTGCTAAGGAAGAAGTCAAACTGTCACTATTTGCAGAAGACATGATATTGTACATAAAAAACCCTAAAGAATGCACTCCAAAACTACTAGAACTGATATCGGAATACAGCAAAGTTGTAGGATACAAAATTAATGCACAGAAATCTGTTGCATTCCTATACACCAACAATGAACTAGCAGAAAGAGACATCAGGAAAACAATTCCATTCACAACTACATCAAAAAGAATAAAATACCTAGGAATAAACCTAACCAAGGAAATGAAAGACCTATACCCTGACAAGACACTCTTAAGAGAAATTAAAGAGAACACTAACAAATGGAAATTTAGCCAATGCTCTTGTGTAGGAAGAAACAATATTGTCAAGATGGCCATCCTGCCCAAAACAATCTACAGATTCAATGCAATCCCTATCAAAATACCAATACCATTCTTCAGCGAACTGAAACAAATAGTTCTAAAATTCATATGGAACCACAAAAGACCCCAAATAGCCAAAGCAATCCTGAGAAGGAAGAATAAAGCAAGGAGGATCCCACTTATCCACTTCAAGCTGTACTACAAAGCCACAGTAATCAACACAATTTGGTACTGGCACAAGAACAGACCCATAGACTAGTGGAACAGAATAAAGAGTCCAGATATTAACAAAAACATATATGGTCAATTAATATACGATAAAGGAGCCATGGACATACAATGGGGAAATGACAGCCTCTTCAACAGCTGGTGTTGGCAAAACTGGACAGCTACATGTAAGAGAATGAAACTGGATCATTGTCTAACCCCATACACAATAGTAAACTTGAAATGGATCAAAGACCTGAATGTAAGTCATGAAACTACAAAACTCATAGAAAAAAACATGGGCAAAATTCTCTTGGCCATAAACATGAGCAACTTCTTCATGAACATATCTTCCCGGGCAAGGAAACAAAAGCAAAAATGAATAAGTGGGACTATATCTAGCTGAAAAGCTTCTGTACAGCAAAGGACACCATTAATGGAACAAAAAGGCATCCTACAGTATGGGAGAATATATTCATAAATGACAGAGCCAATAAAGGGTTGACATCCAAAATATATAAAGAGCTTATGCACTTCAACAAACAAAAAGCAAGTAAGCCAATTGAAAAATGGACAGAGGAGCTGAACAGACACTTTGCCAAAGAAGAAATTCACATGGCCAACAGGCACATGAAAAGGTGCTCCACATTGCTAATCATCAGAGAAATGCAAATTAAAACCACAATGAGGTATCACCTCACACCAGGCAGGATGGCCAACATCCAAATGACAAACAATGACAAATATTGGCAAGGATCTGGAGAAAGGGGAACCCTCCTACACTGCTGGTGGGAATGTAAATTAGTTCAACCATTGTGGAAAGCAGTATGGAAGTTTCTCAAAAAACTCAAAATAAAAATACCATTTGACCCAGGAATTCCACTCCTAGGAATTTACCCTAAGAATGCAGGAGCCCAGTTTCAAAAAGACATAGGCACCCCTATGTTTACAACAGCACTATTTACAATAGCCAAGAAATGGAAGCACCCTAAGTGTCCATCAGTAGATGAATGGTTAAGGAAGATATAGTACATATACACAGTGGAATATTATTCAGCCATAAGAAGAAAAGAAATGCTACCATTTGCAACAATATGGCTGGAGCTACAGGGTATTATTCTCAGTGAAATAAGCAAAGCAGAGAAAGACAAGTATCAAATGATTTTACTCATATGTGGAGTATAAGAACAAAGCAAAAACTGAAGGAACAAAACAGCAGCAGACTCACAGAACCCAAGAATGGACTAACAGTTACCAAAGGAAAGGGACTGGGGAGGATGGGTGGGAAGGGAGGGATAAGGGGGAAAAGGGACATTATGATTAGCACACATAATGTAGGGGGTGCATAGGGAAGGTAGTATATACAGAGAAGACAAGTAGTGATTCTATAGCATCTTACTACTTTGATGGACAGTGACTGTAATAGGGTATGTGGTTGGGACTTGATAATGGGGGGAGTCTAATAACCATAATTATTCCAAAATTTTTTTAAATGTTAAAAAAAAAGGCATTTCCCCATTTTAAGGCCCTTGAGGAACAAACCATATGAACTGCATCTTTTACGCTAGGCATTTATCAAATATTAATAGATATTTAAAGGAATTATTGAATTTCTAAGCTCAATAATTTTGGGCTTAGATAATCTCTCATCCCCTAGCAGTCAATATTCCCTGAAAAAATCCACATTAGAAATGTTATCTTCAGTTACTTCATCTCAGTAGTTCCTTTATCAACCGTAGAGTTGGTGGAGAAGGGCATGTACAGTGTGGTGTTCACTAGGCTATCCTGTATAAAAACCAGCAAACTTCACACAATAGTTTCTCCTTTATTCTTTATTTATTCATTCAATAAACATGTACTGATGTGCTCAGTAATCTGAACAGCCATGTCCTCTGCATTCAAGGAACCCAATGAGTGCTTGAAAATAAATTGAGTGATTACAAGACACTGAAATAACTGTTTTGAGGGCAAATTAGTTGGGTACAAATAATGTTGATTGGGCAGCTCATAGAAGAACTCAGTGAGGAGGCAGTGCAATACTGAGACTTCCAGGCGCTGTCCAGGAGGGGTTGGTGTTTGAGGAACAGCAGGACAGGGCTAAGGCATCAGAGGTCTGAAACTGGAAGCTGCCTCAGGAAACCACTGAGCAGTACACACAGGGGTGGCTGCTGGGAAGGCTGCAGAAAAGACGGCCCAGGGCCAAAGCACAGCGGGTCCCGTAAGCCATGCCAGTAAGTTAGGAATTTTCCCCTACAGGAAGCTATCCCACAGGAAGCCATTTAATCTAATAGGAAGTCACTAAAGGACTATAAGCACAAAAGCAGTTGGTTGGGTTTTTCATTTTTCCAGGAGATAATGGTAGTGTAGAATTGGACTGGAGGGGTGAAGGAGGCCACTTAAGAGACAGTCAAGGGCCTGTACCTGAGTAATAAAAATGGCCATAGAAAGACAAAAGAAGTAAGAGACACTCAGTGTGAGTTACTTGTTGAGTGCCTGGATGGGACGTGTAACGGAAAAGGAAAATCCAAGTACAATTCTGAATTCTTAGTACAATTAGGGGAAAGGTGGAGTGATAAACTAAAGGAGTGGACACAGGAAGAAAGGAAGGCTGAGGAGTGGGGGAAACTGTCATGGACTCAGTTTTGTCACATTGAGTTTTAGGTCTCTTTGGAACATCGAAGCGAGTGTGATGAGTAGGCAGCCACACAAGGGTCCCTAAGGGATCCAGGAGGAAGGCCAAATGTCCACTTACATGGCACAGGTCCAGGTTCCTGAGAAAAAGGACTGCACCGGATTCCTGCTCACCTCACTCACTGAGGACGCGTTCTTAGAGAAACAAGGTAAGGAGGCATGACAGGGAGCACTGGCAGAACCAGGAAGGATGCCCACGTTCAACAGACATGCCCAACCTCAGTCCCACCTGAAATGGAAGGTCGGTTCTGTGTGCCCCTGCACTGGCCACTGCTGATAGAGGCCAGGAGGAAGGGCTTCTGCTTAGCCTAGGCACCTCCTGACCAAGCAGATGCAAGCAGGGGACCTCAGGGTTCACCACACTCTGCTCCAGCCACAATGGACAGCTTTTCTGTTCTTGAAAGCCGATTCCTGCCTCCGGAATCCCAGTCTTCTCTGCTCTCACTGCCTAGAATGTTTTTCCCCATATAATCGCTTGGCCACCTCCATCTCATTATTCAGCTGGATCCCAGGAGTCTTCCCCTAGGAATCCTTCCCAGGCTTTCCCCCTTCTGTTGCTGATCCTCCCTTCCCACCATGTTGTACTGTTTTTGCTTTGCTATCCAATTACTTTGTTTGTCTTCTTCCCCCACTAGAATGTAAATGGACTTCTACTCATCTGCTGTTTCCCCAGCCCCTAGAAGAGCACTTAACACTTGTTGAATGAATAAATATTAGAAATATCTGCTGATGACAGTAGTTCCAAAAATTCTGTGTTCTCCTAGAGAGTGGAAACGGCGGGGAGCTTGTGGAATGCGTGGGAAGAATGTGTGGGGAGAAAACAGTGTCCACAACTGTACGCAATAATACAAAAAGTTTAGCCATAAAGCCCAAGTAAAAATAGAGGCTAGCAGGCAAAGCTGCAGGAAATTAATTATTATGTTCATGTCAAAGAGGATTCACAATCTACTGCTATAAAGAATATCTTGATTAGGAGACATTGAGATGTATCTGAAACCGCATCACAGAAAAGCATTAGCAGCAGTTAAAATAAAGGGTCTAACTTCAAAGAGAAGAAACAAGAAAGTCTTTTGTTAAACTGTCATCTCAGTGGATATAAAAGAAAAGATGGGAAAGAAAACTGACCGACAAAAATACTAATCTGATATCTACTTAGCTGATTAATCCCTTGCAAAGCCTGCCTTCATGTGTGATTGTTTTAATTCTGAAAAATATGCACTTCCTTGACTTTTTAAGTGGATTATAACAAACACAATATAATCTTCAGTAGATGACAGGGTCACTTATGAACATTAGTCACAGCCATCGGGCTTTAATGGAGAATATGCAGGGCCACTGGCTCCTGAGCTCAGAAACTGACATCTAGCATTTCTCTGCTTCATTTTTATGGTTCATTCTCTCTTTGCAATCAGGCTTTCCTTCTTATAAGTGTGCTACTTCCTTCTTCCAGCACCACATTCTTCTCAGTCCTTCTAAGCTTCTTCAACCATCCCTGTACTGGGTAACCAAATAAACAGGCTGATTAGAAGACTGTGAATAGAGGGATCTGTCAATAGGTGAGTTCAAAGCAGAACTAGCAACTCTTTCCTGGGAAGAGAAATAATTAGCATAGGCACCCAGTGACCACAGGCTGTACCCTGTAGGCTTTGTGATACTTCTCATCTGTGCTGAAATTCTTCTCTCATCTCAATTTATTTGGAGCTATCTCAGACAAATGAAGCTCCAGATAACTGACCTTCACATATGCAGGGCCTTAACAGACAGATGAGGCAAAAAAACAAAAAACAAACGAAAAATACCCTAAGAACCTAGAGAAAAGAAGTAACTGAAGAAAGACAGAGAAAGCCTTTTGTTTTTAACTGAAAAAGGAAAAGAAACATTAAATAAGACAACATTTCAAAGACTAGGAAAGGGTACTTAATGCACATAAATCTAATATAATAAGTCACCTACTTTATGAATTAATTTCACTAATTCTTTGGGTCTAAAAGAGGGAAAAACATTTTCCTTCAAAAAGTAATGGAGAAAAGACAGAAATTTCCCAAAAAGAGGTTGAACTTCAAATTATTACAATTCACGTTGTCCTAGCAATTTCTTACGACTGTAAACTTTTAAAGTGAAATGTTCATGTTATTATTGATTTAAAAAAGGTTCATGTTTTAGCAAAACTAAACCCTAGTTTTTAAATAAATCCTAGAAACTTAAGTCAATTCTCCACTGATACCCATCATTTCTTACACTCCCATATATTTAGAGAAATGTTATTTACTTAAAACACTTTCTCAAAACACTGTGAAATTCTGGAGGAGTTTAAGTTGAATGTTTAAAAGCCATTTCTTAGCCACAATACCAAAAATATCCATATATAAATTTCATGGAAACTTCAGGATATTCTTATTAATTTTATACAACTTTAAATGTTTTCTGGATTCTGGAGGGAAAAATATGAACTATTTTTATCAGTATATATAATAACTATACAACCCAGTAAATTTGTTTCTGAAAAATGCTGCATTCTGTTAAATTGCATCCTAAAAACAGAAGGTTTAAGGGGAAAATAAGACTGAGGGCAGACCATTCAAAATCCACACATCCAGAACAATAAAACAATCCTAACAAACACACCCACCCACACAGGCCTGCCTCTCTGCCCTCCCTACCTTGCTGATAGTGGCTCTTGCATTTGACAGAGTCTCTTTATTTGTTTCTTGGCTAAAGTGAGTCCTGGGCTGTTCACTTGAATTGCAGAAAACATGTCCAGGTGAAAAAAAATTCAATTATGAATTTCATTTAGATTGGAAATTAAAAGTCCAAAAACAGGGCTATAACAGGAGAATTGCAGATTGTGTTTGTCAAAAAGCAGCGTGGAAGGTTGAGAATCATGAATCTCGTAACAGAAACAGATACAGATTACAATAATAAAAAGGCAGGCCTCATTTTTGTCTGTATTTCAAAAATCTGACGTCTGATCACAGTTCTGCTTCAACCCAAGGTATCAGCCCACTCCTAGTTCGGGAACAACTGCCCTCCTTCCTGTCTATTGCATGTTTCCTGTTCATGCATCTTCAGTAACCCTAGGTAACAACTGGTCTGCATCTCAGTCTTTGCTTCTCCTCAGTTAAATGTTTAATTGTCTGCATCTGTGATTTGTCTTGGCCTTAAAACAAATATTACAAGGTTTCCTACATACGTATACTTAGACAGTCACATACTTATTATTTATTCAGGTAACACAGGAATGGATATGGACATTCACATGGCCCAGTATAGTTTTTCCTATTTACACCCTAGCAAACACACAACTGGATTTTTGACTGGTGCCATGCTCCAAGTGTGTGAAATGGAGTGGAACACTCAGATGTAAAAGCGATTTTATTATGCCCACATTCACAAAAGAATAGTATCAGAGAATTCCACATGTGTAGCACTAATATGATCTTAGGAATGTGAATTCAATTATAAAACTTCAGCAGCAGACACAAAATCCTCAGGCAGCCAGAAGAAGAAAGGCAGCAGGCACTGAGGAAGCTGTGAGGATGTTCCCTCTTCCTGCTGTCAGGATGCCGGTAAGGAGAGAGGCTGCAAGTCCATGACTATCGAAAAGCTTCTCAAGGAGCTAAGTCTGGTGTCTTAAAACTTAAGTTTTTGAGTTAACTATGAAAAGGGGAGAAAAACTTTTCGAGTTCATGGCTATAGTCAGCTTTCCTGCTTTCAGGAACTCTATCTCAGCTTTCTAAAATTTCACTTAGAAAATCAGGAAAATCCCAAAAGGAACAAACCTTTCTTAAAAGATCCTGCCAGCCAGACAGAAATCATTCTGAATTACCTTTGACATTTTTAAATCTAGAAATTTTCTGCTATTGATCTAGTATGTACTTTAAAATATTAAAATAACAAATATTCATTAAATAATGTGTTTCCTTTGTCTCTCTACACGTATGACATAAAATGGGAAGCAGGGCCATAAAAGGAATGGGTAACAACACTGCACATTCAACAACAAACACTCAGAATAAGGAAAAGATAACAAACTGAAGACGCTAACAACTGAAATTAAAACATGTGCTACTATGGAACTGAATTAGCTTTCCTGTGGTCCATGTCTTAGTATTTGCCTTTTAAAGCTAAAACTTCAGCTTATTCTGAAACCACATGTACATTACCCTCAAAGAACAGAAAGCAAAGCAAAGCAATTATTTGTCTAAGGAAGAATCTTTACATGATTACGCAGAGATCATACAATCAGTCAAACCTCACTGGTGAGACAGAAAATGAGGTTCACTGCAAAACTGCCTAAGTAGCAGGGATAATAACAACTCCAAAATGTTTATAAACTTACTCCTATCATCCTTTTGTATCAGGTAAAACAGTGACAACAGCAGCACTCAGATACCAGTTGAAGCCTCTCTGCCACACCTATGGAATATTTTTCTTTAGTGGTTACTAAAGTAACATGAGATTCTGGCCTGGCCCCTCCCCCAACATCATTCATTGAGATGAAGGGGCGCTGCGCCCTGTCCAGGACCAGACGAAGGGTCCAGCCTAGGGTCCAACCTAGACCAGTCATTCCCTGGGACTTTTTCAGCCAGAGCTGAATTGCACCCCACTCCCTATCCCCCAATGGTGGCAAAGCAGAGAAAGTATCAACTTAAAAGACACTAGTGGAGGGGCGAAGCCAAGATGGCGGCGTGAGTAGAGCAGTGGAAATCTCCCCCCAAAAACACATAGAGCTATGAAAACATAACAAAGAAAAATCTTCCTAAAATACAGACCACAGGACACAGGACAACATCCAGACCACATCCACACCTGCAAGAACCCAGCGCCTTGCGAAGGGAGTAAGATACAAGCCCTGGCCCGGCGGGACCCGAGCGCCCCTTCTCCCGGCTCCCGGTGGATGGAAAGAAACGGGAGCGGTTTTGATTTTTTTTTTTGCGAGTGCTTTTTGGAAGCCTTAAAGGGACAGGGACCTCGGTGCTAGGGAGGCAGGGCAGCGGGACTGCTGAGCGGGTGCCTGGGACCGGCGCCTGAGGACAAACAATATCCCACGTTTTTCCCTGCGGGACCGGTGGGTGGGTGCCTGAGACCGGCACTTGAGGACGGAGGAAATCGCGTGTTTTTCCCCTTTTTCTTTCTCTTTTTGGCGACTGCTTTTCGGAAGCCTTAAAGGGACAGGGACCCCGGTGCTAGGGAGGCAGGGCGGCGGGACTGGTGAGCGGGTGCCTGGGACCGGCACGTGAGGACAAACAATATTCCGCGTTTTTCCCTGTGGGACTGGTGGGCGGGTGCCTGAGACAGGCACCTGAGGACGGAGGAAATCGCGCGTTTTTACCCCTTTTTTTTTCTCTTTTTGGCGATTGCTTTTTGGAAGCCTTAAAGGGACAGGGACCCCGGTGCTAGGGAGGCAGGGCGGCGGGACTGGAGAGCGGGTGCCTGGGACCGACGCCTGAGGACAAAGAATATCGCGTGTTTTTCCCTGAGGGACCAGTGCGCGGGTGCTTTTTGGAAGCCTTGAAGGGACAGGGACGCTGGTGCAAGGGAGGCAGGGCAGCAGGACCAGTGAGCGGGTGCCTGGGACCAGCGCCTGAGGATAAAAAAAAATCGCGTGTTTTTTGCTTTATCTTTTTTTTTTTTTTTTTCTGTTCCCTCTCTCATTGTTGCTGTTGTTGTTTTGGTTTGGAGAGTGCTTTTTGGAAGTCTTAAAGGGGCAGGACAGGTCACTTAGACCAGAGGCAGGGAATCTGGGGATCTCTGCGCACTCTAGCCCCCTGGGCAGCAGGGAGCACAGAGGCCCCTTACGGAGATAAATAGCCTCCCGGCCGCTCCCCCTCCAACGGGGCTCCACCATTTTGGAGGAGAAGCCCCAGCCAGGCCACGCCCAGAGCAACAGCGTAGATAAACCCCATAGCAACCAGGCAGGAAGCAGAAGCCGTGTCTGCACACAGCTGCCCAGCACAAGTCACTAGAGGTCGCTATTCTCCCAGGAGAGGAAGGCCACAAACCAACAAGAAGGGAAGTTCTTCCAGCCGTCACTTGTACCAGCTCTGCAAACTATTTCTATCACCATGAAAAGACAAAACTACAGGCAGACAAAGATCACAGAGATAACACCTGAGAAGGAGACAGACCTAACCAGTCCTTCTGAAAAAGAATTCAAAATAAAAATCATGAACATGCTGAGAGAGATGCAGAGAAAAATGCAAGAGCAATGGGATGAGATGCAGAGAAAAATGCAAGAGCAGTGGGATGAAGTCCGGAGGGAGATCACAGATGTCAGGAAGGAGATCACAGAAGTGAAACAATCCCTGGAAGGATTTATAAGCAGAATGATAAGATGCAAGAGGCCATTGAAGGAATAGAACCCAGAGAACAGGAACGTATAGAAGCTGACATAGAGAGAGATAAAAGGAACTCCAGGAATGAAACAACACTAAGAGAACTATGTGACCAAGCCAAAAGGAATATTATTCATATTATAGGGATACAAGAAGAAGAAGAAAGAGGAAAGGGATAGAAAGTGTCTTTGAAGAAATAATTGCTGAAAACTTCCCCAAACTGGGGGAGGAAATAATCGAACAGACCATGGAATTACACAGAACCCCCAACAGAAAGGATCCAAGGAGGACAACACCAAGACACACATTAATTAAAATGGCAAGGATCAAGGACAAGGAAAGAGTTTTAAAGGCAGCTAGAGAGAAAAAGGTCACCTATAAAGGAAAACGCATCAGGCTAACATCAGATTTCTCGACAGAAACCCTACAGGCTAGAAGAGATGGCATGATATACTTAATGCAATGAAACAGAAGGGCCTTGAACCAAGGATACTGTATCCAGCACGACTATCATTTAAATATGATGGCGGGATTAAACAATTCCCAGACAAGCAAAAGCTGAGGGAATTTGCTTCCCACAAACCACCTCTACAGGGCATCCTACAGGGACTGCTCTAGATGGGAGCACCCCTAAAAAGAGCACAGAACAAAACAAACAACATATGAAGAATGGAGGAGGAGGAATAAGAAGGGAGAGAAGAAAAGAATCTCCAGACAGTGTATATAACAGCTCAATACGCGACCTAAGTTAGGCAGTAAGATACTAAAGAAGCTAAACTTGAACCTTTGGTAATCACGAATCTAAAGCCTGCAATGGCAGTAAGTACATATCTCTCAATAGTAACCCTAAATGTAAATGGACTTAATGCACCAATCAAAAGACACAGAGTAATAGAATGGATAAAAAAGCAAGACCCATCTATATGCTGCTTACAAGAAACTCACCTTAAACCCAAAGACAAGCACAGACTAAAAGTCAAGGGATGGAAAAACATATTTCAGGCAAACAACAGTGAGAAGAAAGCAGGGGTTGCAGTACTAATATCAGACAAAATAGACTTCAAAACAAAGAAAGTAACAAGAGATAAAGAAGGATACTACATAATGATAAAGGGCTCAGTCCAACAAGAGGATATAACCATTCTAAATATATATGCACCCAATACAGGAGCACCAGCATATTTGAAGCAAATACTAACAGAACTAAAGACGGAAATAGACTGCAATGCATTCATTTTAGGAGACTTCAACACACCACTCACCCTGAAGGATAGATCCACCGGGCAGAAAATAAGTAAGGACACACAGGCACTGAACAACACACTAGAACAGATGGACCTAACAGACATCTATAGAACTCTACATCCAAAAGCAACAGGATATACATTCTTCTCAAGTGCACATGGAACATTCTCCAGAATAGACCACATACTAGCTCACAAAAAGAGCCTCAGTAAACTCCAAAATATTGAAATTCTACCAACCAATTTTTCAGACCACAAAGGTATAAAAGTAGAAATAAATTCTACAAAGAAAACAAAAAGGCTCACAAACACATGGAGGCTTAACAACATGCTACTAAATAATCAATGGATCAATGAACAAATCAAAATAGAGATCAAGGAATATATAGAACCAAATGAGAACAACAACACTAAGCCCCAACTTCTGTGGGACGCAGCGAAAGCAGTCTTAAGAGGAAAGTATAGAGCAATCCAGGCACACTGGAAGAAGGAAGAACAATCCTAAATGAATAGTCCAACACCACAATTATCAAACCTGGAAAAAGAACAACAAATGAGGCCTAAAGTCAGCAGAAGGAGGGACATAATAAAGATCAGAGAAGAAATAAACAAAATTGAGAAGAATAAAACAATAGCAAAAAGCAACGAAACCAAGAGCTGGTTCTTCGAGAAAATAAACAAAATAGATAAGCCTCTAGCCCAACTTATTAAGAGAAAAAGAGCATCAACCCAAATCAACATAATCAGAAATGAGAATGGAAAAATCACAACAGACTCCACAGATATACAAAGAATTATTAAAGACTACTATGAAAACCTATATGCCAACAATCTGGAAAACCTAGAAGAAATGAACAACTTCCTAGAAAAATACAACCTCCCAAGACTGACCAAGGAAGAAACACAAAAGTTAAACAAACCAATTACCAGCAAAGAAATTGAAACAGTAATCAAAAAACTACCCAAGAACAAAACCCCGGGGCCGGACGGATTTACCTCGGAATTTTATCAGACACACAGAGAAGAAATAATACCCATTCTCCTTAAAGTGTTCCAAAAAATAGAAGAGGAAGGAATACTCCCAATCTCATTCTATGAAGCCAACATCACCCTAATACCAAAACCAGGCAAAGACCCCACCAAAAAAGAAAATTACAGACCAATATCCCTGATGAACGTAGATGCAAAAATACTCAACAAAATATTAGCAAACCGAATTCAAAAATACATTAAAAGGATCATACAACATGACCAAGTGGGATTCATCCCAGGGATGCAAGGATGGCACAACATTCGAAAATCCATCAACGTCATCCACCACATCAACAAAAAGAAAGACAAAAACCACATGATAATCTCCATAGATGCTGAAAAAGCATTTGACAAAATTCAACATCCATTCATGATAAAAACTCTCAGCAAAATGGGAATAGAGGGCAAGTACCTCAACATAATAAAGGCCATATATGATAAACCCACAGCCAGCATTATACTGAACAGCGAGAAGCTGAAAGCATTTCCTCTGAGATCGGGAACCAGACAGGGATGCCCACTCTCCCCACTGTTATTTAACATAGTACTGGAGGTCCTAGCCACGGCAATCAGACAAAACAAAGAAATACAAAGAATCCAGATTGGTAAAGAAGAAGTTAAACTGTCACTATTTGCAGATGATATGATACTGTACATAAAAAACTACTAGAACTCATATCAGAATACAGCAAAGTTGCAGGATACAAAATTAACACACAGAAATCTGTAGCTTTCCTATACACTAACAATGAATCAATAGAAAGAGAAACCAGGAAAACAATTCCATTCACCATTGCATCAAAAAGAATAAAATACCTAGGAATAAACCTAACCAAAGAAGTGAAAGACTTATACTCTGAAAACTACAAGTCACTCTTAAGAGAAATTAAAGGGGGCACTAATAAATGGAAACTCATCCCATGCTCATGGCTAGGAAGAATTAATATCATCAAAATGGCCATCCTGCCCAAAGCAATATACAGATTTGATGCAATCCCTCTCAAATTACCAGCAACATTCTTCAATGAACTGGAACAAATAATTCAAAAATTCATATGGAAACACCAAAGACCCCGAATAGCCAAAGCAATCCTGAAAAAGAAGAATAAAGTAGGGGGGATCTCACTCCCCAACTTCAAGCTCTACTACAAAGCCATAGTAATCACGACAATTTGGTACTGGCACAAGAAGAGAGCCACAGACCAGTGGAACAGATTAGAGATTCCAGAAATTAACCCAAACATATACGGTCAATTAATATTTGATAAAGGAGCCATGGACATACAATGGCAAAATGACAGTCTGTTCAACAGACGGTGCTGGCAAAACTGGACAGCTACATGTAGGAGAATGGAACTGGACCATTGCCTAACCCCATATACAAAAGTAAAACTCAAAATGGATCAAAGACCTGAATGTAAGTCATGAAACCATTAAACTCTTGGAAAAAAACATAGCCAAAAACCTCTTAGACATAAACATGAGTGACCTCTTCTTGAACATATCTCCCCGGGCAAGGAAAACAACAGCAAAAATGAGCAAGTGGGACTACATTAAGCTGAAAAGCTTCTGCACAGCGAAAGACACCATCAATAGAACAAAAAGGAACCCTACAGTATGGGAGAATATATTTGAAAATGACAGATCCGATAAAGGCTTGACGTCCAGAATATATAAAGAGCTCACACACCTCAACAAACATAAAACAAATAACCCAATTAAAAAATGGGCAGAGGAACTGAACAGACAGTTCTCTAAAAAAGAAATACAGATGGCCAACAGACACATGAAAAGATGCTCCACATCGCTAATTATCAGAGAAATGCAAATTAAAACTACAATGAGGTATCACCTCACACCAGTACGGGCAGCTGCCATCCAAAAGACAAACAACAACAAGTGTTGGCGAGGCTGTGGAGAAAGGGTAACCCTCCTACACTGCTGGTGGGAATGTAAATTAGTTCAACCACTGTGGAAAGCAGTATGGAGGTTCATCAAAATGCTCAAAACAGACCTACCATTTGACCCAGGAATTCCACTCCTAGGAATTTACCCTAAGATCACAGCAATCAAGTTTGAGAAAGAGAGATGCACCCCTATGTTTATTGCAGCACTATTTACAATAGCCAAGAATTGGATGCAACCTAAATGTCCATCAGTAGATGAATGGATAAAGAAGATATGGTACATATACGCAATCGAATACTACTCAGCCATAAGAAGTGGAAAAATCCAACCATTTGCAGCAACATGCATGGAGCTGGAGAGTATTATGCTCAGTGAAATAAGCCAAGCGGAGAAAGAGAAATACCAAATGATTTCACTCATCTGAGGAGTATAGGAACAAAGGAAAAACTGAAGGAACAAAACAGCAGCGGAATTACAGAACCCAAAAATGGACTAACAGGTACCAAAGGGAAAGAAACTGGGGAGGATGGGTGGGCCGGGAGGGATAAGGGGGGGGGAAGAAGAAGGGGGGTATTAAGATTAGCATTCATGGGGGGGAGGGAGAAAGGGGAGGGTGGGCTGCACAACACAGAGAGGACAAGTAGTGACTCTACAACATTTTGCTAAGCTGATGGACAGTAACCGTAATGTGGTTGTTAGGGGGGACCTGATATAGGGGAGAGCATAGTAAACATAGTATTCTTCATGTAAGTGTAGATTAAAAATTAAAAAAAAAAAAAAGAAAGAAAGAAAAGGGGGATTACTCCTTGATAGGATAAAACTATTGGTAAATCAAAGATCAGCGCATGCTTTAAATATCCTTAATGTTGATCACTTAAAGGGTGTCAGATGATCAGCTATGGAGGTACTCTTTTCTGATAATATTCCTTTCTCTTAATAAAAAAAAAAAAAAAAAGCAGTTACTGTGTGCTGACCTCCATTGAGTTCTGCACAGTGGTATAGAGGGCATGTCAAAGTGTGGGCAAAGGGTCTGTTTGTTTCTATGCAGAATATCAAGGCCTAGCTTGGATACCCAGAAAATGAACTAAGATACGATATGAGGAGGAGCTTCCGGCATCAGCACTCTCTGGAGGACTTGTGCCGGGGGATGATCATCAAAAAGCCTCCACAGGGATCCGGACGATGCTGCGGTTGTGGCTGCATCCAGCCCACCGTCTCCTGGACTTGCCATAGGAATGAGGAGGGAGATGTCTAGGCTGGCATGTGCATACAGTGAGACAACGAATTTGACCGGATCTGTACTGTTGGAACTCAACCAGGAGTTGGGAGGGGTGCAAGGTGTAGCACTCCAAAATCTTATGACTATAGACTATCTACGGTTAAAAGAACATATGGGATGTGAACAGATCCCAGAAATGGGCTGCTTTAATTTGTCTAATTTCTCTCAGACTGTTCAAGTACAGTTGGACAATATCCATCATATCATAGACAAATTTTCACAAATGCCTAGGGTGCCTAAATGGTTTTCTTGGCTTCACTGGAGATGGATGGTAATTATAGATTTGTTTTGTTTATGTCACTGTATTCCTATTATGTTAATATGTGTGTGCAAATTAGTTAGTAGTTTAAAACCTATACATACTTAAGGTACTCTACAAGAAGATATGTCAAAGAAATAATCAATCCTCCCATGTTTCCTTCCATATGCTACATCTATAGCTTTTCTTCTTTCTTCCTAATTACAACCCTTAAATAGAATGCGTGCCTCATATCGAATTTACCGAGTATCATAATTACTCCAGGTGGTAAAGATACCTCAAGACAAGTGCTGGGCATAGAAGCCACAGGGCATAAATCTGCAAAGAAGTAAAAAGCTAACCTTTTCAAACAATATGGCTTCTCTCTCACTTACCAACTTTACATTTCCCTGTATGGCCCCGGAAGATGACTGGTTAGCCAGAGACGGGTAAGATTCCTCAAGGGAGGAACAACCTAAGACAGGCACAGTCGCAGGGGGGCCATCAGGTGAGAATTTGGGGATCAACAGAGGTGAGGCTCAGAACCTCACCCCCCCTGCTTTGAGAGAAATCTTCTGCATCCGTGGATGTTTTGCTGCCCTTGTCTAGCCTGGATTAATACTTAGTCCATAGGCACACACCTGATCATCTGATCATCTACATTTGCCCTCTTAAAGCACTAAACTATGTTTTCTACCTTTATCTTGCATCTACCTACCACTTCAGCATTTTATTAAAAAATAATAATAAAGGGAGTAATGTGGGATCAACATATAAATCAAGTACAAAAATCAAACGAATATTCATATTTGACCTGATTGTTTATAGGTCATAATGCGTGATCAAAACCGAAAGTTTCTGTGATGAATGCCCTTCTACTGTTCACCATGTAAGAATTTATTCACTATGTAAGAATTCGTTCACCATGTAAGAACTTGTTCGTTATGCTTCAGAAGATTGGAGACTGACGAGAATTAGACTTGAGATGGATTAATGATTGTACATTGAGCATTGACCCCCCTATACTGAATTTTATTGTTGTTAACAACCATTTGATCAATAAATATGAGAGATGCCCTCTCAAAAAAAAAAAAAAAAAAGACACTAGTGTCAGAGTCTCTAGTCCTGCAGAAAAGCTGGACTGAAATCCTGAAAGTATCAAGTATTAAGAGGAGAGGCGGGGTAAGGGACAGACAACACTGAAAACATGAAGCCCTGATCCCAGCGGCCACGGTCCCCGTGCTGCCTGTTGCCTGACACTAAGAGTGTGGTTGTTCAGCCCTTGTCTCTATTCAGCCACACTGTCCACCTGGTCATTCCATTTTTTTCTTTAACTACTTTTATTTGATTTTCAGTTCCTTGTAACCACGAGCACTAGTTCACGTGAAAATACACATACAGAAGGATGCAGAGCTCCTGTGAAGCACTGATGATAGAGCTTCAGCTAAATTACTCAATAGATGTGTGGCTTTAAATTCTAGGAAAAGGAGATTTATGGTTGATGTTGGCTTATATAATGGTAGAAAAGGATGAGTTTAATAACAGTGAAAAGTTTTTACAAACCTATTTCACATACTTACTATATATAATAGTATTTCTATAAACTTGTACTAAATTATACTCATTAAAAACTTTTATTCTTGTAATTTACAGGGGAAATTTTGTAACCATCATAAGTCATAGAGCATTAACCTAATAATCAGTTATCTGCATCCACAGGAAGCCTGAATGGTTGGACCAATTAGTGCAACCAGGTAGTCAAGTCGCTGTGATAGCACATATTCAAGTTTTAGGCACAATACCTAAAGGGAAATAAACTGACTTGGCCTTGCAGATACTATTTATAAATTGTTGGTTAATTATCACCACCCATTAATAGCTAAGAAATGTCATAGAAATTATGAAAGGGAAATCAGCTTGTTACACCAACCCTGGGCTTTAAGGGCTTCTGGCCATGAAGGAAGAAAAGGTTATTAAAAATTAAAGAAAGAGTAACAAGGGGATTTTGGAAAAAGCCACAAAAGTACACTAGAGACCTCAGGAGTATGTAAAGAAGGTGCTAAGAAGACATAAAGTAAACTACGTTTTCTGTATTTCATTACTAAAGGATTTTTTTCATGTTCTATTCACTTACCAATCATTTATTAAGCTTTTATTAAGCACTACAGGGGTTATGAAGATGAACGAAAAACAACTGCCACTCTCACAGACACTTATACAAATAAACATGATATAAGAAATAACTGTCACAGAAGAAGTGAAAGAAAATGCTATGGTAGCAGAATGTGGGAGGCCTCAGAATGATGGATCAAGCAAAATTAGCAGATTTTCACTTGAGGTGATCAAATTCTGAATACAAGAGTCACAAAGAATTCAATAGGTAAGACGCTGGGACAGAGGAGAAATATATATCCAAAGACTAGCAATGATCACTCTTAGCACAAGAATCATTATCTATATCTAGACATAATTTGATAATTCAACAAGGAACTTTTGTAATATCACAGGAGCACAGCCTAGAAGAGTTGAACAATTTCCGTGATTTGAAGCCTCATGAACAATGGTTCTTTTCTCCCCTCTGGTGGAAAATGATTGGATAGACTCCAGGATTCCAAGTACTGCCTGCCCATATGGTTCAAAGATGTGTTTCTTCCTAGTTACCCTGGATGCAGACAACCAACTATTTTTCCATATTCCTTAAGGGAAATTGAGCTTTGGGAATTGTTTCAACAGCTTGCCATGGGGAACTCAGAGTCCATCTCTACCTCTTATTCCTCTCCCCAATACTGATTCTAATTCAGGGAAAGTGGGATTTTACTTATCACAATACAAAGGCTAAACTGATCAACTCTTTTATCAATCCTTCCCTGAAGCACCTGATTCTCTCAATAGTCATTCTTTCTCATAATTATTAAAGGGGGCTTCAGTGCATGTAAAAGTTCATATGAAAAACAAGTCACACTTCCTGACTGACCCTGTCACAACCAGTTTCTACTGTGGGAACATAGTAACAACAGCCCTGACAGGACCACCAGACTTCAAGGAACCACAGCCAGGCCCCTACCCACCTTGACTCAGACGTGTCCTCTCACACTCACCAAGGTTCTTTTCAGGACTTGGGGAGATAAAACAGATTTGATATGGAGAAAAAGACATCATAGATGAGATGATATTAACAGGTACCCTGAAGCACTAACTTCAATATAAGTTAATGCACAGAACAGCTAGGGAGGAATGTGAGCTCAAGAATCGGACAAACTTGGGCTCCTGATCCAGCCCTTGGGCAACATACCTAACTTATGGGACTAATAATGATAATGATAAAATTCGTATACCATAGAGGGTTGTTATGAGGCTAAATGGTGTATAAAGTGCTGAGAATAGCTTTTAGTAAAACAAAGGCTTTTACACCCCAGTGGTAAGCATGATGTATATTTAGGGGTGACCAGGTAAGTCTTTAGGTACTGCAGACACCCTTTATCCGGGGCTTGCACTTCTGTATGAGGTCTGGTGCCGGCCCTGGTTCTCTTGGTTCAGATCAGCCTGGTCACTTCCTTCTGTGTCCACCATTGGCTCTCAGGCTCATTTTCTCAGTCACTCCTTACATCCATCAGTTCATATTGATTTCTTTGCCAGTATCTGTATTTCTATTCTATTGAGATTTCACTGTGCTTTTGCACTATTCCATGAAATTCAACCTCTTTTTTAGCATTTAGGTACTACCCTACAGCCTTTATTGATATTTCCTTTGGCTAAAGGTAGAAGGAGTTATATATATATTTCTCTGTGAGGTTTAATGAGAAGTCTGCTCTCATTCCTCCCCTCTGCCCCTCTCTCTCACCTTTCCTCCTTTTCTTATTATCTATCATATTTTTCCATTATAAATAAAAAGCTGCAGCTTAAGAGTAAAGTCAGAATTGAGAACCCATAGTTACATAATAAAACTTCAAATATAAGGTTTATTGAACTGATTAGAATAACAAGAGATTTTATGACCATCAGGTATGCAAGGGGAATATAGTGACTAGAGGTGAACTTTACATTTACCAACAGGAAAATCAGCTACATAATGTATTCACCCCTGGCTGCCACTGAAAACCTTGGACAACAGAAAACTGAAAAAACAAAACAAAAGTCACCAATAATCAATTTTGCCAGTAGTAACCAAGTAACTTTTCAAATAAACAGTTCTAAATTGGCAATACACACTTCTAAAAAATTATGGGGTATCTTATGATAATTCATCCAAACAGGAAGCAGGACTCTGTCTTCTGAGATTGCACTAAACAAAATGTTCTATATGATCAAAGAAGAATCAAATTCTGAGGCATCAGCTTTCACAGACACAAATAATTGGCTTTCTTATTAAAACTTGGTCAACAATCCACGGTGATATTCATGTAGAGGTAGAGCAGACCCACATGTGCTAACCCTCAACCAGAAGAACCTACCACCATCCTACTGTTTCTGTCATTTACAAAGTATTTACTTCTATGTGCAAGCAGCATAAGGTAGGATTATTAAGAAATTCTATTTTAATATCAGGTAAAATAACTTATAAGAATTCCTTATTGTGCTATCCACCACCACCGGACTCTGGGACCTCTTCTCCAAGATATTCCCCACACACACTGAAAATGTAAGGTAAACATATAATTGTGTGGACAGTTAATTTTGACTAAAACTAACCCTGCTTGGCAGAACAAACATCAAGTAGCAAGCATCAGCTAATTTTATTCAAGTATTTAAATACTTTTTAATTTTTTTTTTTCACAATTGGAATCCACCACTTCTTTTTACTGGGGAAAAATGCATGATTTTTTTAACTCCATTTATGCATTCTAAAATAATTAGAATACTTTAACCGTCACCAATTTTGCTTCAGACATTGAAGTCCTCTCTAAAATTTTTTATTCTGAAATTACTTCTAGGTGTACAGAAAATCTCACACAGGGCAATTCAGCTTTGTATCAGTTCAAAGACACCATGGAACATCTGAAAAGTTAAAAGAGGAAAGCAAGCACACTGTAACAGCACTGAAATTGGATACCTTATAAAAAGATTTTAACACCACAGAGAATGTAATAAGCTCCATCTCTTTCAATGACAGCTTCTATAGGGATTGTAAATATTAGACCTAAGAATTGCTTCAACTAAAGCCTATCTTCCTGTTTAACAAAAAAGAGGGAAAGGGATTAAAATTGTCATTATTGCTAAAGTCATCTTCTACCTTAAATTTCCTTTGATCCCTGAACCCCTCCCAGCAACTGCTTCATTACTCCTCTTTATACCGAAATTCCTCCAAAAGGGTAGTAAGTCCCAATGGCTCCACTGCTTCTCCTCGATTTCATTCTTTCTCTTTCTTTTTTTTTTTTTCATTTTTGCCTTTTTAAAAATTGAGATATAATTAACATATAACACTGTGTTAGTTTTAGCTTTATAACATAATGATTTGCTTTATATATATGTTGTGAAATGATTACCACACGGCGATCTTGACAATGTTTTTTTGACACCAAAAGGAAAGGCAACAAAAGCAAAAGCTCCCTTTCATTTAAACTCATTTTTAATCAGACTCTGTTCTCTCCATGCCACCGCAGTCAGCACTGGCCTCCACAACACCAGACCCAGTGGACAATCCCCAGACCTCACCTGGACCTCTCAGCAGCCACCCACACACCTTATCGCTTCGTCCTCCCTCCTGGACTCTCTTCGCATGGGCGCCACAGCTAGCCTTCTTCCTACCTCACTGGCTCGGCCTTCTTAGTCTCCTTTGCCAGAGATTCTTCTTCTTTCCGTCCTCCAAAGACAGAGGTGTCCCAGGACTGGGACTTGGACCCCTTTTCATCTCTGTCTACACTCCCTCCACAGGGAATCTTAAATGTCATGGTTTAAATGACACACTGAGGGTTCCCAAATTTGTATCTCCAAGCCCTACCTTTCCCTCATCCCCAGACTTGTATACCCAACTACTTTTATGACAATTCATTTCCAATATCTAACAGGAATCTCAAACTTAACAAGTCCAAGCCCAGTTCCTGATTTCATACCCTGCAACCCTGCTTCTGGCACCCACCCCCACCAATATTCTCCATCTCAATAAATGGCCTACCAGTAATATGCTTGATTTCTATAATCAAAAACTTGGGAATCCTTGATTGCTCTCTCTGATATCCTATATTTAATCCAACAGCTAATTCTCTTGGATCTACTTTCAGAAATTACTGCAAATCCAACCACTTTTCATCACTTCCACTGTTTCCATCCTCATTCAAACTGCCATGTGTCTCAGGACAATGGCAACAGTCTCCTGACTTGTCTTCCTGCTGCTGCTCTCCTGGTCCTTCCCAGTCCCAGTCTATACACAACAGCCAAGGGCTTAAAAAAGGATCACTGTCCTGCTCAAAACCTTCGTTTCTGACTTAGAATAAAATGCTACATCTTAACAAGGGCCAGCAAGGTGCTAACTTTCAGACCTTCTCACCAGACTCCTGGTTCACTGTACTCCAGCTACCCTGAACTCCTTCCTGTTTCTTAAAAGCATTAAGCCCCTCTCTATCTCAAGGCCACTGCACCCTGTTCCTCCAGATATTCCCATAGCTTGCTCCCTCCTTTCAGATCTACATGCAAATGTCACCTTCCCAGAAATACTTTCCCTGACCATTTTACCAATATTCCCCTCTCTGTCTCTCTTTCCTTGTGCTTGCTTTGGTTTATATTCCGTGCACTTCTTCCTGACCAAAGTTGCACAGTGGCAGAGATTTCTCTATCTTACTCTTAAGTTTCCAGGCCTAAGGACAGGCAAATAACAGGTGCTCAATAAATATTTGTTGTATGAACACTGGATGAATCATTTCTATACTCTTACTCATTGCTTACTGGGATAGAGGATATATATTTCAATTGTTTATTACTTTAAAACATATGGTATAATGCCAGAAGGATCAGTTTTGCCTACATGTCTGCTACAGTGCCAAGCACTAAGGTAGAAAAATGTGAAGGTAAGAGTTTCACCCTGAAGCAGATCCTGATGACAGAGATCCATTTTTTAAGTTATATTTTTGGAGCCTCATAAATGTTACTTAGTTAACTTACACAGAGCAGAATGGGCACCACAAATAAGGTAGGAGATATTGTAACACACTGATGGGAATATAGGCGGTTCCCTACAGGAAATCTGAGGGAAGTTGTTGAAGAAGGAAGAAGAATGGGTGAAAGTTGAGACTTGGAATAAGGCTGAAAGAGACAAAGGACAATCATGAAGGGTCTCGTCAGCCAGCCGGAGTTTACAGTCTTATCTTATAGGTAACGGGGAGTCATAAGCTGGGAAATAACAATCAGAATTTCAGTTGGGAAAAATTATCCCAGTCACATAAGATTACATAACCCACATAATCATGTCTGTTCCTAGCTAAGTAACAACTTAGCTGCTCAAGGTCTGCCCAGATGTAAGACATGCCATATAAGTCTTAAGTGATTATTTAACCCCTCATCATTCACACCTAAAAGGTATTCATAGTTTTTTGCTCATAAAACTTTAATTCCCAATGAAACATTTTCTCAGCATGTTCCTATTTCAATATTTTCAACTTTTAATCAATTAGCTCTTCAATTCAAGAACACTTAAATGACAGTCTATAATTAATGCACACAGATTCTGTGTATGCACAATCAGAACTTACTTAATATACTAAATGTTAATACTACATTGGATAGGGAAATATTCAACAAGAAAATTCAATTATGGTTTCTTTAATTAGTAAAAAACTAGCATCTGATCATCCAGATACCAGAATAATCTAGTTTATCCAATACAAACTTCAAATTAAAGTAAAAGAGAGTTAGGTGGTCTATATAAGAGTCATATAAAGAGTCCTGTATTTTTAAGGTTAAAAGTATGGGTCTGATTTTAATATTTACTTACATAAGGAGCTTAGAATTCAGATTGTCAGTCTACTGTTTCTTTTCAATCAAGTCTTCCAAATAATTTTAAATGGATTTGTTTTCATTGTTTTTAAAAAATAATTCTTTGCCTTCTTTTCCTCTTGACTTCTCTGTATCCTTAGTATATATAATGTAATCACTACTTTCCCACTTACCTCAGAGCTTGCTCTCAACATCTCATTTGACAGTTACTCCATCTTAGACTGCTTCAAATAACACAGTCCCAACACCTACTACATGTCTGCCACAGTGCCAAGCACTAAGGTGCAAAAATGTGAAGGTAAGAGTTTCACCCTGAAGCAGATCCTGATGACAGAGATCTATTCTTCCTTCTGTTCCACCCCCTGGCCATCCACCATAGTGCGAACTATATCCCTTTAAGTTTTATGACCCATTTCTGTCTGCTTTTATCTCCCTATGCAAATGACTTAATTCTAATCACACACTATACTCCCTCAGTGATCTTTCATTAGCATCCTAAGCCCATTTTAAAAGGAAGCAAAACAACTCCAATAAATGAACAATGCATGATATCAGAGTCAACTTAACTTCTCTCTGCTCAGTAAGCAGATTTATGATCAAATACCAAGTCAGAGAGAATCTAGAAAAGGAATCAGTAAGAAGACTGACCAAACGCAGAGGACCCAAGGCCAATGACCACGTAGAGGTTCTCTCACGCAGATGCTGTGTGTCTGGTATATCCACGGCACTGATTCGAGGGACAAAAAAGCAACACAGCAAGTTACACTATAGCACACACTAGTTCAATTTCTGCTTCCCTGATCCACTTCCCTGATAAGCCTTTCCTGAAACTCAACTACACAACCGTGATTGTATGATGTTATACAGAAAGCCAGAAGGAAAGGTATCTGCACAAATTATTTATTACAAAGACTCAAGTTACAGGAGAGTAGGAAATCCCAGAAGATGTCTGTCTCTAGCTAGAAACACTTAGCAGAATGGGTGCTAATCTTGACCGTTCCCTTCATATCTGTGTGAGCATCATGGACTAGGATCTATTCCAGGACTCGCCACCAGCTTATCTAACTTTTACAACTTCTGTTCAATAAATATTTAAGTATGAAGGAGTGCAGATGTTTTAAATTTTAAAAATGACCTTTAGACATCAACCTTAATATTTACATTCCACAGAAGTCATCACATTTTAAATATCTTTGGGAAGAATACACAGAGCAACCATTTCAAAATAGAAAAAAGAAAATTTGCATAAAATCCAAAATACTGCTTATAATGGCATGAAAAAGAAATCTGGCTTTTCTCACACAGGCTAAATGAACTATTCTTTCATTCATGTGCTTCACATTTTTATGCACCTCTTCCTAGTACAACCCACAAGCTATAGAACCCTGCTGGCAAAATGCTTCTCCCTGGGGAGAATTTTTTTAACTTGATAGAAGAAATGCCTTGAATTTAAAGCAGTTTTTCTTTCTCATCATAACAGTGCAGTGACCTCTATGCAAAATACAATGAAAAATGGAAGTCGGTGCTATTAAGTAGAAAATGAAACTGGATTTGTGTCTACAAAGATACCAGATTTATAACTTTAGAGTTCATACAATTGAAACAAAGAAAATACAAAATAATCCAATGCGTGTAGGAAATCCCTCCTGATGGTGATATCTCCAGAGAGACCCAGATACTCCTAGGAATCCAATTCTGATTACCAGCCTTCTCCCCAAATGTCCTATATTGTCAAAACAGATACACAGAAATGCTGGTAGAGTTGAAATAAGATAAAAGTAACTAGTATACAGACTCTACTTGCTATTATATGCCAATGAAATTTCCAACCCACAGTAAATTCAGAAATTATTTAAATGAAAAAGGCATCAGACTGAGATTCAGAAAGAACAAGTCCAGTCTAATAAATATTTATTGACTTCAACTAAAGAACTGTATGGTCATGGGGAGGAGGGCAGGTGTGGGATGTCTCAAGATTATTCTCTCTCCTTCATAAAACTGGCCAGTGTAGCAATGAGGAGAGTGCTCAGTGGTTGACTTTATGACCTCGGATGCAACCAGGAAGCATAACCCTTTGTCCCTGAGTGGTAATGTGTAAAAGCTGAAAATAACCATCTGGGGCTTAAACCTAAGCAGAGAATCTCTTTCCCCAACTCTAAGAAGGGTTACCTTTATCCTGAAGACTGAGGGACACTGAAAGAGATTTTAGCAGGGAGAGGCATGGTCACATTTCAGTTTTAAAAAGATCACTAGCAAGAATTTTTGAGGATGGATTTTAGAGGTATAGAATGAGTCACTGAAGCCAAAACTAAAACTGAGGTGATAGGAATAGAAAAGAAATTTGAGAAACACTTAGCACATGAAATCAACACAATGAGCCTGTGAAGGAGACGGAGATGCCACAGCAGCTGCTGCTTCCAACTCTATCATTGCTGAAAGGTACTGAGTGTTTCAATGTGCTGGTCATTACACCAAATGCTTGGATATGATCTCATTTAATCCTACTGATTATTCTCAGAAGTGGGTACTATTATTCTCCCCATTTTACATATGAGAAAAACGAAGCTAATAAGGTTGAGCAGCGTGTCCAAGGTCACGTAATCAGCAGAACCTGGACACAAGGCTGAGATTAAAGATGCCCAAGCCTGCAGGACAGACCGCAAACCACCCGGGGTTCTGGATTTGTGGGGAACCAGAAAGCATTATGTACCTATAAGCACCTACCTTTTATTATAATAAAATTTAATTCCACACTGCTGTTCATATTCTGGTTTCTATGAGTATCTTAATGACATAATCTTTCAGTCATGTTAGTCTCTCCTTAACATGGCACATAGTGGGCATATATGTTGGTTTTGGACACATATAGTGTGATATTCTGTGCTTCTGTCTGAGCTCTGTAGATTTGTGGCTGTAGCTGCTCTGGGATTAAATTGTGTAGAGTCCTCAATCCAGCACACTCTTATCTTCTAACATCAGAACCAGATAATCTGCATTCCCTTGTTGCCTAGAAGGCTTTTAATTTTTCCTCAAATTGATACAAGATATGGGTAATTCTGATATTTGTCACTGACCTACAAATGCAGGAAGGACCCAACATCACACTATCAAAGTCTAATGCCTATGTGCACATATTAGGACCTCAAAAAGAGAAAAGCACAGATATCCCAAATTGAGGGCGTGCAAATTTATTTTACCACTTCTGAAAATGTGTCCTCCAATCCATCCTCTCCTGGTCACACAAAGTGGGTGGTTACAGAAAGAGCAGGGTAAAACCCTGTGGTGCAATTATCAATTATCCATCAGGTTTCAGTAAATAATGTATCCCTTTAGAATACTGATGTGTTTTCTATGGTTTGTTGGCTATGGGGGGGATAATAAAATCTCCCAAATTATTACTACTAAACCAAATTGGTTTTTGTCTGCTTTCAAAATATCCAAAGGGCCTCCATAGCATGAGGGGGAGTCCTGTTTCCATGAGTACTGGATGAAATCACAGAACAGCTGAGTATTATTTGCACTATATCCAACATGCAGAGAGATTGTAGACACACATACACACACACATACATACACACACACACACACACACACAGTTTAGACAGATTCATGTTTTCCTTTTTCAAGATCACTAAAGTTTAACAAGGTTCCTAATTTCCCATTTTTATTGTACTAGCGCCAAGACAGTCAACAGGTTTTTGAGGCTTTTCTTTTTTTGTTGTAGAATTTTACTATATTTGGAATCTTACAGTTTACTCCATAAGCCCTTTAATGAATACCATGGTACAGATAAAACTCAAGGCGAGCTGTAACTGCTTTATGTTGAAACAGTGACCTTTCTGGTGTGAGTTACTGTTTTAGGTCATAGGGTTCAAGATCATGGACTCTAGGGCTAAATTGCCTGGGTTCACATCATGATTCTACTATTAACCAGGTGTGTGACTTTCAGCAAATTCCCTTCTCCTCCCTGAGGCTTCCTCAGCAAACAATGGGGATAATAATAGTACCAATCTCAGACGATTGTTCTGAGAATTAAATTAATTGATCTTTGTCAATTAATTTGGCAATTAGCAATAATTAATTTAATTGCTGCATATTGATCTTTGTCAATTAATTTAATTAGAACAGTGCCTTGCACATAGTAAACACTATATATGTGTTTGTTACATACAATAAAAAATAATAATAGTTCTGGCCAAATACTGAACTCTCGCCAATGAACTAAGCAGTGAAATGGAAAAACCAATTACAATGTGTTCAAAAGCTAATTAACTTCAATGAAATACTTCAAATGAAATACTTTATAGCTATATATCAATAAGAAACATACTCCTGCAAGGAAACTTTTTATGTCAACACATTATTGTCTGCTTCAGAGATGTTTATAAAAATGTGCTAAATCTATATAATGTATAGAAAACAAATATGAGAAGAAATTGTTCTATTTGTGATTAGGCTCCACATAAATAGATAACTTCAGTTACTCTATTTGGCAAACACAAATATAAAATGGTTCATGCACATTTTCATTTGCTTAGCTAAATTTAAGTCATATGACAATGAAAGATTAAATTTATCTTTGGAAATTAAAAGGGTAATAATCCACCATTGTGAACTTTCATAGAATATTGCTGTCAGACAAAAAAAAAATACATACAGATCAGATCTAGAAACTATATATTTTGAATATTTTTTTCTTTTAAAACCGATTTTTAATAATAGGATCTATAAAAAAATTAGAGTTGTCAGCAAGAAACACAGCTATTTTTCAAGATGCCCACATTTCTAAAGTACTCATAAAGCAGGGAGAGAGAGTGACAGAAACAAAAAGTGCCTGACGGCATACCCATTATTCTTTGGAATTTTTTTCTACTCCTATTTTTTTGGATGATAATCTGGGTAGGAGTGGTGATTATATACTTCAGATATCTGAAAATGTAAAGGTTGCCTTTAGCCACACTAAATTCTCTCCTCTGAATCGCTATATTAAGGTCTCATTAACTTTCAGTTCTGTGCTCTGCTGCATATTGCAATTTCATACCCACACACAGCACCATCCTTCAGAAGGAGGTTTTAAGACATTTACACCCAGCCTTATTCCATAAATAATTAGGGGGGATAGTGAAATCCTTACAATGTAATATGATAGAATAAAAATTCAAATAGCTGAATGGAACTTCCAGTTAAATATGGCAGATTAATACATCAGACCTTTTGTCTCCCCTCCCTCTCAAAACACATGCCAGTAAAGGAATAGACAATCTACCAGGACAAAGAGAAAATTAGAAACATTTCAACAATGTTGGAGGAGCAATTACTGGTTTGACAGAGCAGAGAAAACTAAAGTGCCTATCAGGGGGCTACCAGTGAGATGTGAGCCAATTTATGCACAAAACTCAAGGCAGGCCAGGTAAACCAAGGACAGAGAGAGTGAGTAGTAGAGTATAAACAGGAGAGCTGGGTGAAGTCTCCCTATGGAGCAATTCAAAACCCCAGGCCTCCACCCCTATGCAATGCAGCCAGGTTATTTTCTGGAGAAACTGATCTTCAGGGGCTTAAGAATTAGTTACTATCAAGGGAAAGTGGATTGAAAATCAGGGCCGAAAGAGTGTCTGAGTGAAAATTTGCAAACTAAAAAAACACTAGGACTCTAAGATCTATTCCCTTGTTCTGCTCCCATATATCGGGTCCAATCTCCCCCATCCAAGAGTTTGGGAGTTTCTTCTGGAAAATTTAAACCTTTCTAAGAAAAAAGGCTTCAACATACTAAATATCTTTGAGTTTCCTGATGCAGCAACTTGCTATTTCATCACCATAGAGCCAAAATGACCTGCCAATAATAAGATGTATACACAAAGAGAGGTGCTAATCAGTATGTCAAGACTCACTCTTAAAAAATACTTGATAGAGGATAATAATAATCATACATTTAAGAGCAGCCTCCAATATGTAAGAGCAGCACACATAAATAAACAGGAAAAAAATGGTCTGGGTGTAACACAGACATTGCACAGAAGAATACTTCAAAAATTACAGAGAAACATTTTACTAAAAAAAAATCTAATATTCCCTAGGTAATAATTTAAACTGAGATAAAACAGAATCTATAATTAATATCTTCAGAGAAAGAACATTTCAAAATCACCACTGACCAAGAAAGTATATCCCTGACATTAAAAATATAATTAATAAATAAAAATTTAAAGCAAGGATTTGGGAAGCTAAGTCAAGAATATTTCCTAGAAAACAGAAACAGAAGATCAAATGGTGGAAAAAGCAAGTGATCAAATAAAAATACTAGAATAGCAATCTCATAATCCAGTAGATCCAAAATCTAACTAATAAGAGTTCCAAAAGTGTAAGGAAAAGTAAGGGAAGAGAGGCAATTAGCAAAGTAATAAAACTATAAAATTTCCCAGAGCAAAAAGAAAAGTCTTCAGGCTCATAGCAGAACTACTAGTTACAAGTCTTAAGATTCAAAGAGCCCACCAAGTACCCAGCCCAATAAATGGAAAAAAAAGAGACCTATTATAAGGCAAATTGTTATGAAGTCATACCATACCAGAAATAATAATATACAAAAGATAGACATTTAATTAGTAATTACCATGGCAACAAGTTCTTGAAAGTAAAAATGGAATCTAGAAGACAATACTGAGCAATAATTTCTGAATTTTATAGGAAAAAAATTATTTTTAATATAGAATTCTATACCCAGCGAAACTATCATTCAAGTGTGAGACTAGAAATAAGAGCAGTTTCAGCAATAAAAAGAACTTTGCCTCCTATATTCTTTTCCTTAGGAAACTACTAATTGAATGATCTATCAAACAAAAAGCACAAGGCATGTAATCTTGATTCAGGCAATCTGACATGATGGAGCACTGAAGGAAGTCACAAGATAATGGAGATTCTTCAGACCTAAGGAATAAGCCATCTAGCCTGGGGCTGGAAAAGTGAGAGCTGTCAGACAGAGATCCCCAAAAGCATTTAATCATTTAAAAGATTGTCAGCACAATTGAGGCAGGACAAGGAGAGTAGGGATTTTGAAAAGTTAACCAGATGGGCAACAAGTGTAATTATTAACTCAACTTGAAATAAAAAGTTGTATAAGAATGGCAACATACACTGTACCATTTCACTGGAGACTGTGATATTGATCAAGTCTTCATAATAAATAATCTACACTATTTAAGTAAGAATGATGATATAACAAAAATACTTGAGAAACAGCAGAGAGTTGAGTGTCACTGTCAGCATAGATTAGGACTAGCAGAGTGAAATAGGAAACTACAGGTATACATGGAAAACAGGAAAGTGTTGGGAGTTTTTTGTTGTTTCCACAGTCATCTACTTAGTATCACTTTTATTTAATACTGTCCATATGTGTGTTAGATTTTTTTAAGTATTTTTAAAATTAAGTGGATAAGAAGAAGAAGGGGGAAAGGGGAGTTGCTATTCAATATGCAGTTTCCATTTTGCAAGATGAAAAGTTTCTAGAAATCTGCTGCATAATGTGACTGTAGTTAACACAATGGCATTGCACACTTAAAAATGGTTAAGACAACAAATCTTATTTTCTGTGTCTTTTTCCACAATTTAAAAGTAAAGCAAAATTTTTAAAGTGTGTGAAAAACTAAGTCAAAGGAAAAACATTTTACATTTGCTAAACAACAAATTGAAATGTGATTAAAAGCTTTTTAGTAGCCCTGATCAGTGACATGATGCAGTGTCCAAAAAGATTTTTTAAATGAAGCTATATAGCCATTATCCTCAATAGAATTGTATCTTGAAATAAAAATATTTATATTTTTATATATTAAATATATATATATATATTAAATATTAATATTAAATATACCTTTGTAGTAAATACAGCAATATGTCTTATTTACTTTATCTATTGAGAGGTAAATAGATTTTTAATATATAAATCATTTCACAGAAATAAAAAGATATTAAATGCCTAGTAACAGTTCCCCCCGCCTCTTGTGACCTAGGAGGTAAGAATAGTCCTGGTGCCAGGCAGTCTGGGAGCAGGAGGCAGAGGACAGGAAGGGCCCAGTCCCTTCCCCCAGCCCAGTCTCCAGCAGTAGAGCCGTCCTACACTCTCGTTAGTCCACATCATTAGTCTACTGATGGGTGAAAGACTGAACTTGGCACATGAAAAGTTGTTGGCTCTTAAGGAGCATCAATGTACAATGTGCCAGAACAGAGGATGAATGAAAGTTAATGTCTAAATACTGAAAACTTCTTCAAGACTAATTTTTTCCTGAGTGGCTTATAAGCTAGTTTTAAATTAATAAAAACAGAATTCCAAAAATATTGAGTAATTAGGCATCATTTTGGGATAAACACATAGCTCTCCAATGTAGATAATACTTGATAAGTCTCTGAAAGATAGGAAGGTAATGGAATGTCTGGGCATATTTGTTTAAAACCAAACCAATAAAAATGAACAAACAAAAAGATAATCTTGGCTTAGAAAAGGAAGTGTTAGATGGAACAATGACATAAGGAAGCAAGCCAGAAATATGGGTTCCTAAGTATTTGCAACCAAGTGAATCTTTAAAATAATTCCAACTGTAAAAAAGCACTTATTTCTCAATTTGGAGAACTCCATGTCTCATTTTCCTTTTTTTTTTAATATCTTTAAGTATAATAATATACACGCTATGGCATTCTGTATAGACATCTGTGCATTTCCCTTCAAATACACCACATTTGAAACAAAACTGATGATATCCTGCCTCACAATCCTGAGACACCTCCAACAGTCTTCCCAAAGGTCAGTGAAGGGCAATTCCGTTACTCAAGTTATTCAAACTGAAAGCTTTGGTGACTATAATTTCATACTGAATCTGACAGCAAATCCTGATGACTTTACTTTCAAAGTAAATCAGGATGCCAACCACTTTTTGGTATGTCCACAGCGGCCACCCTAGGTGGATGGTGACCAACCCACCGCCACCTTACAGATTACTACAGGAGCCTCCCTACTGTCTTTTCTCAGAATAGCTGATGAAGGGATCCTTTTAAAAATGGAAGCCAAATCACCTCTCTCTGCTCAACATTTCACACTAAAAGTCACTTTTATAGTGGCCTACAAGGACTTACACAATGTTGCTTATGTTTATGACCTCATTCCTACTACTCTCCTCTGTGTTCACTCTGTTTCACCCACAACCACCTTCCTGCTCCTCCTCTACCTGAAATATTCTTCCCTCGTGCATCCACATGGCTCCCTTCCTCCTGGCCCACAGGTCTATGCTCAAAAGTAACATTTTCTGTGAGGTCTTCTCTAACAATCCTATTTACAAACTTTCCTATATACTCTTGCTTTACTTCTCTCCTTGGTACGTACCACCAGCAGACAAACAGAGTTTACGTATGTGTTTATTACCTACCTCCCTTCACAGTTAAGTTCCCTAACAGCAGGGTTTTTGTCTGTTTTGTTCACTGCTGTATCCTCATGGTTCAGAATTCAGATAACCACATACTAGCTGTTCAATATATATTTGTGAATAAAGTGATTTCTATCTGCAAATCACTACATTGCATGTGACCAAATAAGGAGTACAATTTGGAGCTTTACAATATTTTCAAGTAATTTTCACTGTGAATAAAAATAAAATAGAAAAATCACAATACAGAGTACATTAAGGACTGAAATCTGAGTTGAGCATCAAGAGAATCGCGGTCACATTTATAACTAAATTTTACAAGCTTTTTCTGTTTTTGCTTTTACTTGCTTACTTTCTAAAGTAATCTTTGTCAAAACAAGTCCTTACAAGTGTAATTATTTTAATGCATCTTTTTGATACCCTTAAATTACTTAATTCAAAAATAATTCTCTTACAACCAAGGTGAAAATTCTACATAATCACCATATATCAATTTTTTCAATCTATATTAATTTCGCTTTAAGAAAATGTATGTGGTTGCTCCTAAAATGACACACAGCTAAAAGATTCTTTATTCTGTAGCTAGAGAACGCCATCTGGCTCAATATGAGGGAAAACACACTATTATGTTGAATACTCTTATAAATGCAGTATTTAGTGCTTCTAAAGGAATTTCCTTCTAAGATGAAATAAATTAAGTTGTGGTATTTTATTTAATTTAATACATACTTTCTAATAAAAACTACATAGATACAGTGAAAGAAGTTAGTATTTATAATAATAATCGCTAGTTTAAGCACTGTACATGAATTGCCATATTTAATCTGTACAACAATCCTTTAAGGTAGGTTGGTACTATTGTTATTCCTATTTTGCAGATGATGAAACTAGAACACTGAAAAAATAAGACATATAATAGGAATCCTGGTAGAGTCAGAATTCAAACTGGAGCACACCTTATCTGGAGCCAGGCAATCTGGCTCCAGAGCACACACACTTAAGTACTACACTATCTGCCTCTTTAAGATAGCAAATACCAAGCAAAACTATTCTGCACATGTTTCAGAGCACTAAAAGTAGGTTAAGATCTTCCTTAGAGGGTTTACAGTCTAAAGATGTGGGCCTTCAATTTTGGTGGTACACTTTATTAAAAATTAAAATGCTCAGAACAAGGGATCAAATTCTACTAATGCAGTTTCATATTTATCCTAGAAGTTTTACATAAAAGCTAAAAATGTAAGCTCAAGCATCAATAGAGCAGTTAGACTACAAAAGTCTCCTACATCAATCAAGAGTTATAAAATTCTGTAAAAATTTTCTCAAAGACCAAAGGTTTCTCTTGTTACTGGATCACCAAAGAATGATTTCCAAGTAATATGAAATTTATCAGCATCTTTCAAATCTTCCATTCATTCTGCAAACAAGGATTAAGTGTCTACAACTTACCTAGGGAGGGATCCAAAAACAGGTAAGATGTATTTCACATCTTCAAGTAATTGTAGCAAGTTCCACAGATTTTTCAAATACAGTTTTGAGATAAAAGTTCTCCAAGTTATGGCAACTTAGTTCATGAATACTGACTATCCGAAAGCAGTCTGTCCCCATGAATTAGTTGCTACCCTTCCCCAAGGAACAAACTTCTGGTCAGCAACTGAACTACTCTGGGTTAACCGTTCTCCTTGGGGGCCAGTATGGGAAGGTCTTTATTGTTAAAATACCTCAGTCTCCTTCTCCTCAAAGGACACCAAGGACAAAAAGACCATAGCTCACTTAAACATTTTTATTTTTCTCCCTGCATACTCTCCCACTTTAATCCCTTTCCTCCTTTCTATCATTTGCAGCTCAACAACTTAAGAGTTTCTCAACGCACATTCAACCTCCCTAAACATTCCTTCAGTCCACATGTAAGACAACGAACGATCCCAAAGATAAAAGATAAACATAAAAGTAGTATTTAATCTGAACCAGTACCCTAATTTTTTTAAACCATAAATTTGAGGTTAAATTAATCATTTAAACTAGCGCCATCATCTGCTATGGCTCCTGAAGGTATCCACAAGTCCCTTTAAGAACTCCGCAAGTCTCCATTTGTGAAAATTAAGGGAAACCTCACTGCCAGAGCGTCGGGATGCCTTCAGGGGGAGCTTTCACGCCCACCACTCCTCCTGAAATCTCATACCCCACAGGAGGAGACAAGGGCCATACTGTTTTAGCTACTTTATTCCCCAGCTCCAAAAGAGAAGGTTTCCACCTTCGCCTCTTCCTAAAGTCCAGCCAATGAGAAGCAGCGATACATGCGACTCCTATTTCACTCAAATGCTCTTTTTGCATAGAACAGTCCTCCTAACTCAGCCCTTTCCGTTATAATAGTGCCTTCCTCTCCTTTGTTCTGACATGCCTATAGTTTCACTGTAGCTTGTGTGTCCCAGATTGCAATTGTCTATTCCTGAACAAACCCATTTTTGCTGGTAATAACTTTTATATTTCAGGTTAACACTTTTCAACCACTTTCAGCCATAATTGCTTCTCCTGGAGTATCAGAATTCAGGAAAATTAGAGAAATGATTTTGAATAATTTCTATTAGCACAGCATTATAACTGCCTGCTTAACCCGTCTGAAAAGTGGGGCCGTGCAGGTAGAAGACTGTGAGGGCAGAGTTCCAGATCCACAAAGGGAAACTCCTTGGGAGGGCACAAGACTTCTACACTCTGTTATCTTGTTTATATACAACTGCCATCCTGAAAACAAGGCCTGGTAGATTTGGTGACACAAGTCATTTTGGTGGGTAGGACAGAGGAAACAAGAAGAAAAAGAAGGGAAAGACTACACATTCATTACAGCATATGGGTTGGTGGCATAAACCTACTCACATTGTGAACATTGTTTCTACACATGAATGCTTTTTGAAACAGTCTCTGAAATCAGCACTGGCTACACAAATAAAGACTTTAACACCTGCTGTCTCAGAAATCCTGTCTTGGGATACCCTCCCACTAGGTCACTATGTACGACAGTTTTTATTATGTTACAATAATACATTTTCAATATATCAAGTTTACTTGCAAAATTTGTGTTTTCCAGTTTACTTTTGCAGTAATCTGTTAGCAGTGGGTTTTCTCTTATATAACTCTTAGTCATTGCCCATGACATATTGACTTTGTGCTTTAACACACACAAATGTTATGCCATTTTCATGTGCTATATAAATAATGAAAAACAATCTTTTTTATGTACTCTTTTATAAAACAAACTAACAGATTTTTAATTAAGTAGTTTAAAACTAGTGACATATGGGGACAACTAATTATGATGTAAGTGAAAAAGATTAAGTCTGAATTTCAGGTTGTTAGGCTT
Organism: Manis javanica; assembly: GCF_040802235.1. Taxonomy (NCBI): domain Eukaryota; kingdom Metazoa; phylum Chordata; class Mammalia; order Pholidota; family Manidae; genus Manis; species Manis javanica. Next base: position 72,730,188 of record NC_133161.1, read on the forward strand.
TTTAATATGATCATAAGATGACATGTTATTTCCCTTATATATCTTTGGTGTCATTACTGACTTCCATTAGAAATCTGTATTCACTGGTCTATGACTGATCCCAGGTGTTAAAACCAAATATTGGATATTCACAGACATCTGTGAAGAAGCAATAGTTTCATTCAGTTTATTTTAGACGCAGGAAAGGGTCGGGTCATAGGAATGTGTTTGACATGTGTTTTGTGACTGCTCTGTGATTACTGCAATCCAAGCTGGATCTCTTGAACATCCCTCCTAATACTTTCCGTATGGCCTGAGCTTTTTAACTTTATGCTTTGTTATTACAATATTGTCGGTACTGATTTAGGTATATTGAGAAAAAAGAAATAATTTTAAGTCACATATCTCAGTTGTCAAATCTGGTGACAAATCAAGTATTTACTGGCTGTCTTTCTGTCCTTCGGCAGTCACTTTCAGCTGCAACAAACGGTTCCTATTTCTTATAGATCCTCAGCAAAAGATACCACCATTTCACAATTTTGTTTATCAGAATATCTCAGAAATTAAGATCCAAATTAAGTTTCTTCATGATTAACATCTTTCCCTTTCAAATTCCTTTGAAAAAGTTAATTAGGTTTTAAGGGTAAAATGCTATTTTTTAAATAACTGCCTAAATCTTTGCAGGATGGGGAGGGCCTGTTAGGCAAAGTACTACATGTAGAAACCTTCCTAGTTATCAGGACACTCCAAAAACCTAGCCCACTTCCCTATCCCACTACACATTTAGTCATTAAGATGCATCAAGACCAGGTCTTGCCTGGATATCCCATAATTAGTTCTACTTTCAATACCACTGCTCCCATCATTTCCCCTTGCCCCAAAAGCTTTCCTTTTCCTCATTCTACCCAAATCCTGCTCACCCTTCAGAAGGCAATTTAAATCCTACATCCTAAGTAAAGCCTTTTTTTCTCACAGTTGTTTTAATTAGCCTTCCTCAACCCAAAAGTCTAGCAGCCCAGAGCTTCTTGACCAGCCTGGTTTTCAGACCAGCCCTAAAAAGACATTAGTTGATTAATGTAACAGACCCATGTTGAAGATGATTTTTCAGATTTAAAGGGGGAAAAAAGGAATGTATTTCTCTACATTAGCTATCCTTTAAACCTTCCTACTTACATGGGGTTTGCAGACCACCCAGATCACAGATTAATACTGAAATCCCTTCTTGAATAAATTACCCCTCTGCCCTGATGTGGATGGTTTGATCTAGCTGCAAGTTAACATTTCTAAGTGGCATAAGTCACAGCCACTGCTTTAAAAAATTCCTTCATGATTAAATCATGCATTTCACTCATTACAGGCAGCCATGATGAATGGGTTTTTAAGTCTTTCCTTTTCCCTGGTTGTTAGTTCACAAACAATTTGGTATTTGGTTAGAGTTGTTAATTTTATCTTGTTCATACAACATAACTGAACGAAATTACTCACATAAAATTCACTTTAAGCACAATAGAATGTTTAACACATGGAATACTTTAATTAAAGGCAAAATAATAATATTCTACTGACTCCTTCAACAAATCTCCTTCTCAGGATTGATGACCACTAGCAGCAATTTGGATTTATTACTTTCCCCAACACATCTTACTTTTAGAAAATAATGGCAAGAAAACATCTTGTGCACTCCATGTAATAATTTTTGGTTAATCCATTTAGTTGACAATATTTACCAGTACTTACAGAGGCAGATCACATACACTAAGGAACATGGCAGGGTCCTTCTCTTTTAATAAGATAATGCTGATGTCAGTTTTTAACAAGAACATTCTGAACAACACACTTTTCTTACAGACAATGTCTTCCAGGAGCTTCTCAAAGAAATAAACAAAACCATATTATATAATTCATTCTTCACAAGTTCATCCACCATATCCATTCACATTAGAACATGGCTGATATTTTGATCAATATGTCAAAGGCAGCTGAAAATGGTAATGATCCATGACACCTTTTCCCTGAATCAAACTGCTTTTTCAGAGCGGGACGTTGAAACTTACTTAATTAGAAAGAGAAGACAAAATATTTATTTAGGGGTGAATGACTGAATATCTAGAAAATTATAGAAAATAAACTGAAAAAAACTACTGGAGGTAATATGAAAATTCTGTACAGAAACTTGCAGAAACTAAGAATCATATTAATAACAGCAATAAACTTCTGTTGAGATTCCTTTAAAATATCATTATATTTAAACCTTAAACACTTCCTATGAGGCTACAACTATTAAAGATGAGAAAAGTGGAGCAAGTAACTTGAATAAAGACACACAATATGCTGAACTGTTTGATAAAATTAACAAGTAGATTGCAACAGGTTTTTTATATACCAATATTAAAACAAATAGAAAATAGAGTTGGATAAAAAGAATAACCAAAATATCAAGAGAAAGAAGCATTAAATAGCAAGAAATAAATATTAATAAGATATCTGAGATGGGATTAAAGATGGCAGGATGACAGGAAAGACAGAGGCTTCCTCCTAAAATGGATACAATTAGAAAACTTAATTGGCGCAACTAATCCTGAGAGAGCAGTAGGAAAGAGGACGGCATCAGACTGCACACACCTGGAGAAAAGAGCAGACCTCAGTGAATGGGGTAATGCACCAGAGCTGTGGCTCCGCGGGACCCGAGCCCCTCCCCCACCCCAGCTCACCGGCGGGAGGAAGACAAACGGAGCAGGGAGGGAGCAGAAGGCTTGGGAGTGCTGAATACCTAGCTCCGGAGGTTGTGCTGGGAGCACAAACCTACATTTCATGGTGCTTTCTTGAGACTCACATGACTACTGGGTTGGAAAGTTAATACAGGCAGAGTTCCTGGGGAGACTGGGATTCTGGCTGCTTGTGGAAAGAGGGGATCCATATCCAGATGCTCTGGGACAAAAATTTATACCTGTGGACCGGCCCACTGGCTCAGGCAGTGGAGACAAGCACAGCAGCCAGGAGGCGGGGAACAGTTCTTTCCTCCCCCCAGGCACCAGTACCGCTCCCCTGCGACCCCCGACATTGCTTCAGGGGCTCAGCAGCTCCAGAATAGAGCTTCTGGACACTAGACAGTGCCATATACAAACATGAAACGCCAAAGGAACCTTGTCCAGAGTAAAACTGTTAATACAACTCCTGAGAAAGATTTAAATGATATGGACCTCGTAACTCTTCTTGAAAGGGAGTTCAAAATAAAAATTATCAACATCCTAATGGAGGTACGGAAAGAAATCCAAGAACTCAGGAATGAATTCAGATCACAGATCCAATCATTAAAGAACACGATGGAGGGTATTAAAAGCAGGTTGGATACGGTGGAGGAGACAATAAATGAAATAGAAACTTGAGAAGAGGAATACAAAGAAGCTGAGGCACAAAGAAAAAAAAGGATCTCTAAAAATGAAAGAAAATTGAGAGAACTGTGTGACCAATTCAAGTGGAACAGTATTCACATTATAGGGATACCAGAAGAAGAAGAGAGAGAGAAAGGGATAGAAAGTGACTTTGAGGAGGTAGTTGCTGAAAACTTCCCCAATCTGGGGAAGGACAGTCTGTCAGGCCATGGAGATCCACTGATCCCCCAACACAAGGGACCCAAGGAAGACAACAGCAAGACATATAGTAATTAAAATGAGAAAGATCAAGGATAAGGACAGACTGTTAAAAGCAGCCAGAGGCAGAAATAAGATCACATACAATGGAAAGCCCATCAGACTAACATCAGACTTCTCAGCTAAAACCTTACAGGCCAGAAGGGCCTGTAAGTGGCATGATGTATTAAATGCCATGAAGCAGAAGGGCCTAGAACCAAGATTACTTTATCAGCAAGATTATCATTTAAATTTGAAGGAGGGAGTAAACAATTTCCAGATAAGCAAAAGCTGAGAGAGTTTACCTCCCACAAACCATCTCTGCAGTCTATGTTGGAGGGACTACTATAGATGGAAGTGTTCCTAGGGTTGCATAGCTGTCACCACAGGGAGTAAAATCACGGAAAGGAGGGTGGAGCAGCTGACTGCGAGGCAAATGCAAAATTAAATTGACTATCCCGAAAGTCAATCAAGGGATAGACAAAAAGTACAGAATTTGATACCTAATATATAAAGAATGAAGGAGGAAGAAAAAGGAGGAGAAATAGAAAAAAAAGCTTTAGATTGTGTTTGTAACAGCATACTAAGTGAGTTAAGTTACACTCTTAGACAGTAAGGAAAGTAATCTGGACCCTTTGGTAACCACAAATCTAAAGCCTGAAATGGCAATAAGCACATACCTATCAATAATCACCCTAAATGTAAATGGACTGAACGCACCAAAAAAAGACATAGAGTCACTGAATGGACAAAAAAATAAGATTCATCTATATGCTGCTTACAAGAGACTCACCTCAAAACCAAAGACATACACAGACTAAATGTCAAGGGATGGAAATAGATATATCATGCAAACAATAAGGAGAAAAAAGCAGCTGTTGCAATACTAGTATCAGACAAAATAGACTTCAAAACAAAGAAAGTAACAAGAGATAAAGAAGGACATTACATAATCATAAAGGGCTCAGTCCAACAAGAGGATATAACCATTATAAATATATATGCACCCAACACAGGAGCACCAACATATGTGAAACAAATACTAACAGAACTAAAGGAGGAAATAGACTGCAATGCATTCATTTTAGGAGACTTCAACACACTATTCACTCCAACGGACAGATCCACCAGACAGAAAATAAGGACAGAGAGGCACCGAACAACACACTAGAACAGATGAACCAAATAGACATCAATAGAACTCTACACCTAAAAGCAACAGGATACACATTCTGCTCAAGTGCACATGGAACATTCTCCAGAATAGACCACATACTAGGCCACAAAAAGAACTTCAGTAAATTCCAAAAGATTGAAATCCTACCAACCAACTTTTCACACCACAAAGGTATAAAACTAGAAATAAATTGTACCAAGAAAGCAAAAAGGCTCACAAACACATGGAGGCTTAACAACACGCTTCTAAATAGTCAACGGATCAGCAACCAAATTAAAATGGAGATCCAGCAATATGTGGAAATAAATGACAACAACAACACAAAGCCCCAACTTCTGTGGGATGCAGTGAAAGCAGTCTTAAGAGGAAAGTATATAGCAATCCAGGCATATTTAAAGAAGGAAGAACAAACCCAAATGAACAGTCTAATGTCACAATTATCAAAATTGGAAAAAGAAGAAGAAATGAGGCCTAAAGTCACCAGAAGGAAGGATATAATAATGATCAGAGAATAAACAAACAAAATTGAGAAGAATAAAACAATAGAAAAAAATCAATGAAACCAAGAACTGGTTCTTTGAGAAAATAAACAAAATAGATAAGCCTCTAGACAGACTTATTAAGAGAAAAAGAGAATCAACACACATCAACAGAATCAGAAATGAGAAAGGTCACGACAGACCCAACAGAAATACAAAGAATTATTAGAGACTACTATGAAAACCTATACACTAAGAAGCTGGAAATCATAGAAGAAATGAACAACTTTAGAGAAAAATACAACCTTCCAAAACTAACCAAGAAAGAAACACAAAATCTAAACAAACCAATCACCAGCAAAGAAATCGAAGTGGTAATCAAAAAACTACCCAAGAAAAAAACACCCAGGCCAGATGGATTTACCTTGGAATTTTATCAGACATACAGAGAAGATATCATACCCATTATCCTTAAAGATTTCCAACAAATAGAAGAGGAGGGAATACTCCCAAACTCATTCTATGAAGCCAACATCACCCTAATACCAAAACCAGGCAAAGACCCCACGAAGAAAGAAAATTACAGACCAATATCCCTGATGAATGTAGATGCAAAAATACTCAATAAAATATTAGCAAACCGAATTCAAAAATATATCAAAAGGATCATACACCACAACCAAGTAGGATTCATCCCAGGGATGCAAGGATGGTACAACATTCGAAAATCCATCGACATCATCCACCACATCAACAAAAAGAAAAACAAAAACCACATGATCATCTCCATAGATGCTGAAAAAGGATTTGACAAAATTCAACATCCATTCATGATAACTCTCAGCAAAATGGGTATAGAGGGCAAGTACCTCAACATAATAAAGGTGATATATGATAAACCCACAGGCAACATACTGAATAGCAACAAGCTGAAAGCTTTTCCTCTGAGATCAGGAACAAGACAGGGATGCCCACTCTCCCCACTGTTAATTAACATAGTACTGGAGGTCCTAGCCACAGCAATTAGACAAAACAAAGAAATACAAGGTATCCAGATTGGTAAAGAAGTTGTTAAACTGTTGCTATTTGCAAATGACATGATACTGTACATAAAAAACCCTAAAGACTCCACTCCAAAACTACTAGAACTGATATCGGAATACAGTAAAGTTGCAGGATACAAAATTAACACACAGAAATCTGTAGCTTTCCTCTACACTAATAATGAACTAATAGAAACAGAAATTAAGAAAATAATTCCATTCACAATTGCATAAAAAAGAATAAAATACCTAGGAATAAACCTAACCGAAGTGAAAGACCTATACCCTGAAAACGACAAGACACTCTTAAGATAAATTAAAGAGGACACTAACAAATGGAAACTCATCCCATGCTCATGGCTAGGAAGAATTAATATTGTCAAAATGGCCATCCTGCCCAAAGCAATATACAGATTTGATGCAATCCCTCTCAAATTACCAACAACATTCTTCAACAAACTGGAACAAATAGTTCAAAAATTCATATGGAAACACCAAAGACCCTGAATAGTCAAAGCAATCCTGAGAAAGAATAATAAAGTTGGGGGGAATATCACTCCCCAACTTCAAGCTCTACTACAAAGCCATAGTAATCAAGACAATTTGGTACTGGCACAAGAACAGAGCCACAGACCAGTGGAACAGATTAGAGACTCCAGACATTAACCCAAACATATATGGTCAATTAATATACCATAAAGGAGCCATGGACGTACAATGGGGAAATGACAGTCTCTTCAACAGATGGTGCTGGATAAACTGGACAGTTACATGTAAGAGAATGAAACTGGATCACTGTCTAACCCCATACACAAAAGTAAATTCAAAATGGATCAAAGACCTGAATGTAAGTCATGGAACCATAAAACTCTTAGAAAAAAAATAGGCAATAATCTCTTGGACATAAACATGAGTGACTTCTTCATGAATATATCGCCTCAGGCAAGGAAAACAAAAGCAAAAATGAACAAGTGGGACTATATTAAGCTGAAAAGCTTCTGTACAGCAAAGGACACCATCAGAACAAAAAGGTACCCTACAGTATGGGAGAATATATTCATAAATGACAGATCCGATAAAGGCTTGACATCCAAAATATATAAAGAGCTCACCTACCTCAACAAACAAAAAGCAAATAATCCAATTAAAAAATGGGCAGAGGATCTGAACAGACAGTTCTCCAAAGAAGAAATTCAGATGGCCAACAGACACATGAAAAGATGCTCCACATCGCTAGTTATCAGAGAAATGCAAATTAAAATCACAATGAGATATCACCTCACACCAATAAGGATGGCTACCATCCAAAAGACAGACAACAAATACTGGCGAAGTTGTGGAGAAAGGGGAACCCTCCTACACTGCTGGTGGGAATGTAAATTAGTTAACCATTGTAGAAAGCAATATGGAGTTCTTCAAAGTGCTCAAAATAGACTTACCATTTGACCCAGGAATTCCACTTCTAGGAATTTACCCTAAGGATGCAGCACTCCAGTTTGAAAAAGACAGATGCACCCACCCCTATGTTTATCGCAGCACTATTTACAGTAGCCAAGAAAAGGAAGCAACCTAAGTGTCCATCAGTAGATGAATGAATAAAGAAGATGTGGTACATATACACAATGGAATATTATTCAGCCATAAGACGAAAACAAATCCTTCCATTTGCAACAACATGGATGGAGCTAGAGGGTATTATGCTCAGTGAAATAAGCCAAGTGGAGAAAGACAAATACCAAATGATTTCACTCATCTGTGGAGTATAAGAACAAAAGAAAAACTGAAGGAACAAAACAGCTGCAGAATCACAGAACCCAAGAATGGACTAACACTTACCAAGGGAAAGAGACGGAGGGTAGGGAAGGATAAGGGCGGGGAAGAAGAAAGGGGGTATTATGATTAGCATGTATAATGTGCGGGGTGGGGAAAAGGGGAGGGCTTTGCAACACAGAGTAGACAAGCAGTGATTCTACAACATCTTACTATGCTGATGGACAGTGACTCTAATGGGGTTTGTGGGGGGGACTTTGGGTAGGGGAGAGTCTCGTAAACATAATGTTTTTCATATAATTGTAGATTAATGATAACAAAATAAAATATAATAAAATAATTTTAAAAAAATTATAGTTACTGTGGTGGGTGTTTAGTGGTATCACACAGTGACTTTAATTTGCATTTCCCTAATGCTTAATAAGACAGAGCATCTTTTCATAGGTTTATAGGCCATTTGGATGTACTTTTTTGGGAAATGCTAGTCCTAGTCTCCTGCTCATTTTTCCATTATCACATACTTCTAAGAACCACTTTTAGGTATGGGGAAACTGTCACTTCCAAACAGTGTAGGTGGGAGTGAAAATCTGTGATTTTTAGAGCATTGTTCTAAGTATTTTAAGATTTTTATTCAATCATTCCACTTTTAGGTGTTGCTCATATAAAAATGTTCCCATAGCTTAATATCCAAAATATATAAAGAGCTCACACACCTCAACACCCAAAAAGCAAACAACCTGATTTAAAAAATGGGTGGAGGATCTGAACAGACACTTCTCCAAGGAAGAAATTCAGATGGCAGATAGGCACATGAAAAGATCCTCCATATTGCCTATTTTCAGGGAAATGCAAATTAAAGCCACAATGAGATATCACCTCACCCCAGTTAGGATGGCCAATATCCATAAGACAAGGAACAACAAATGCTGGTGAGAATGCAGAGAAAGGGGAACCCCCCTACACTGTTGGTGGGAATGTAAATTAGTTCAACGATTGTGGAAAGCAATATGGAGGGTCCTTCAAAAACTAAAAATAGAAATTCCATTTGACCCAGGAATTCCACTCCTAGGAATTTACCCAAAGAAAACAAGATCTCAGATTCAAAAAGATGTATGCAGCCCTATTTACAGTAGCCAAGATATAGAAGCAATCTAAGTGTCTATCAGTAAATGAATAGATAAAGAGGATATAGTACACACATAATGTAGGAGGGTCATAAGGAAAGCAGTATAGTAGCACAGAGAAGACAAGTAGTGACTCTATAGCATCTTACTATGCTGATGGACAGTAACTGCAATGAGGTGTGGGGGGGGGGCTTGATAATATGGATGAATGTAATAACCACAATGTTGCTCATTGAAACTTTTATAAGATTGTATATCAATGATAACAATAAAAAAATTCTTAACTATAAAAAAAGATGTGGTACACAAACACAATGGAATATTATTCAGCCATTAGAAGAAAACAAATCCTACCATTTGCAACAACATGGATGGAGCTAGAGGGTATTATGCTCAGTCAAATAAGCCCGGCAGAGAAAAACAAGTACCAAATAATTTCACTCATTTGTAGAGTATAACAACAAAGCAAAACTGAAGGAACAAAATGGCAGCAGACTCACAGACTCCAAGGTACTAGCAGTTAAGAAAGGGAAGGAGTTGGGGAGGGTGGGTGAGGAGGGAGGGAGAAGGGGATTAAGGGACATTATAAGTAGCACATAAATATAGGTAGGTCACAGGGAAGGCAGTATAGCACAGAGAAGACAAGTAATGACTTTACAGAATTTTACTATGCGGATAGTGATTGCAATGGCATGGATGGGGGGGGGACTTGATAATAATATGGATGAATGTTGAAACCACAATGTTGCTCATGTGAAACTCTCATAAGATTGTGTATTAAAATGTTCCCATAAGTAAAAAAAAAAAAGATATCCACAGTAACTATGTAAGGAAGACTGGATAATGTGGATAAGAAACAGAGAAGAAGAAAAATAACTGAAGAGATAACTTCTTTTTAAATAGAGTTCAATAATCTAAAGATATCAGCTCTTCCTAAATTAATTTTTATATTCAATGCCATACTAATCAAAATGTCAATAAGAAATGGTTTTAAGAAAAACTTCTAATGTTTATTGGAAGACTAAATGTATGATAAACATATTATCATGCTTTGGTAATTAAAAATGAGTTGTCCTGACACAGGAAAAGACAGAGAAGTCAATGTTATTATTATCATCAAGATAGAGGCCCAAGTATATATGGAAAATTAATTTATGGTAATGGTGGCACTTCAAAGTAGTGGGGAAAGATAGATTATTCAATAACTGTTATTGAGACAAAAAAAAAGCCACTGGAAAGAAAGAGAAAGAAGGGTTTTCTACTCAATCAAAATATAAATGTAAAAAATGAAACAATCAGAAGAAAATATGAGTGAGTATCTTCCTCATATTAGTATGGGGAAAACGTTTACAAACATGATCCCACTACCAGAAACCATAATAGGATGGATAGATTTGAATTCCTGAAAACAAAAAAAAAAATCTCTATATAAGAAGGTATACAAATTGGAAAGAAAGATGACAAACTGGAAAAATTATTTGCTATATAAATATGGAAATCAAATATTACTGTCCCCAAAAATACAATGAGCCCTTTAAATAACAGGACAAAATTATAACTACATCCCAAAGATGTGGAAAGGTTGATACCATGTAAGAAATTGAAAAGTCATCAAAAATCTGTCTTCCTAACAGGTAACAGATCCAGTTGCTTTGGGGAAATGCAAGTGAATCTTCATGGACCAGATAATTCCTTAATCACTAGCAAAGCCTTCATACCCAAATATGAACAAAGGTAATGAAAATCTTAAACTCTGAACCAATCTCATTTATGAATATAAAATTCCTACTGTCACTGGCAAATGTAATTTCAGACCAAACAGGGTACATATTCTAAGACTACAAGGTTGTCCAACATTAGGAAATAAATATATGGAAGCAATGTATTACACCAATGTGTCAAGGAAATGTCACAAAACATCTACAATGGTAAAAAAAAAAAAAGGTATTTAATAACTTAAAAGGCAATTCTACTACTTAAAAAATAATCAGTGAATAATAAAAAGAAACTTACTTAGCATATGAATAGACTAAAAACAATAGCAAACATCCAGCTAAAAGATGCTACTGCAACAAAGTTTTTGAATGGGGGCACTGATTCCTTGGGACATTATTACAAAGTTAAGGGTGGAGGAATAGGGGAAAATTTTATGGTCAAGGGAATTTTCAAAACTTGGTTTAACTTTTAAAAGCTTCTCAGAAACCTTAATATGCTTGTGTGCCCAGTATATTATAAATGAAAAAAGCAGGTATAGGACTTAGATAATCTCATCTGTGTTTAGGGCATAGATGGCCTCACTGCATGTGTGCATGTGATTGGGATCTTAAATTTAAAATGTATATGTGCACTACATAGACAGGTTTTTAAAGAACCATAAAAATGGCATGGTGGCTTTAAAATATGTCACTCAGAATCCTCTTATACTGTCGGTGGGAATGTAAATTAGTTCAACCATTGTGGAAAGCAATATGGAGGTTCCTCAAAGAACTAAAAATAGGAATACCATTTCACCAGTAATTCCACCCCTAGGAATTTACCCAAAGAAAACAAGACCCCTGATTCAAAAAGACATCTGCACCCATATGTTTATCACAGCACTATTTGCAATAGCCAAGAAATGGAAGCAACCTAAGTGTCCATCAGTAGATGAATGGATAAAGAAGAGGTGGTACAAAGAATAATGGAATATTATTCAGCCATAAGGAGAAAACAAATCCTCCCATTTGCAACAACATGGATGGAGCTGGAGGGTATTATGCTCAGTGAAATAAGCCAGGCAGAGAAAGACAAGTACCAAATGATTTCACTCATTTGTGGAGTATAACACCAAAGCAAAACTGAAGGAACAAAACAGCAGCAGACTCACAGACTCCAAGAAGGGACTAGTGGTTACCAAAGGGAAGGAGCTAGGGAGGGAGGGAAGAGAGGATTAAGGGGCATTATAATTAGCAAGCACAATATAGCTGGGACAGGGGGAAGGCAGGATAGCAAAGAGAAGACAAGTAATTACTATATAGCATCTTACTATGCTGATGGACAGTGACTGCAGTGGGGTGGGGAGACTTGATAATATGGATGAATGTTGAAACCACAATGCTGCTCATGTGAAACCTTCATAAGATTTTATATCAATGGTGCCTCAATTAAAAAGGAAAAAATATGTCCCCCAATTTTTTCAATATTCTTCCCTTCCAAAGGTAGATCCTAATTGTCCTCCCCTTCAGTGGGGGCTGCACCAGGAAACAGTGAGGGTAAGGGGCAGGAATAGGGTAGAAAAACACTAGAGGGGGGTGCTACTTTTTTTTTAATCTGTTTTTTAAATGTTTTAAATTTTTTATTGAGGTACATACAATACACACAAATCTTAGTGGTCAGCTTGATGAATTTCAATATGTGTATAGGCTCATATGACCACTGCCTTGATCAAAGGAGTGATGCTTTTCTGAGTACACCTTTTTGTGTGAATTTTAACTTTTGGAAGCATTAATGTTACTGATATGTGCAAAATAAAATTAAAGGAAAAATGATGAGGAGGGAGGACTAAAACAGAAAGCAACTTGAAACAAATCAACCCAAATTATATTTTAAATGAGTGATATAAACATACTGCAACATCAGAGAAGGAGGAAGAGGAAGAGAGGGAGCAGGGGGAACAGAACAACTTACACAATTTATGAACACAGTATTCTTGGTTGGAAGGAAGGGAGAGGCAGAGAACTGTAAACAACCCTAAACTCACTTTATTAGGCTTGATTTTGAGTGTTACGTAAAAACAATTCTGAAACTACTTCAGATATGGATTTTAGCAAATTAGTAAATATATTAAAGTCATCAGGAGCTAGGGTTCTCCCCATGGAAGAAAAGAGATACAAATATAAAACAGAGGAAGACAAAAATTGTACAGTTATGGATTAGAACTGGAGTTCAGTGTGAAGTCGGGATTTCTAAAATATGTGTATATGTGTGAACATGCATACATATATGAATATGTGAATGTATGGATGTATATATATGAATGTGTGAATGTATACATGAATGCACATATAAAACATACATCTTTTACTTTTCAGCTCTGTCTGCTCAAAAGGCCCAAAAGCAGATTTCCCAGAGGTGATGAACAGACCCAACCCAGAATTTGGTTTCTAACACCATTCCACACTCAAAGGATTCAGAGCTCTTTGAGGAAATATGGCAGCAGAAAGGCGTAAGATAAGCCTGCAATATCTGATTATGTCATAAAGTAAGAAAGAGCTCAAATGAAATGGTCTGTCACAGCACAAAGACACAGGAGCCAGCCTAAACAAGGCCCACTGCCAATTCAGAGAGTCTGAACACCAAAATAATTTGAAGCAGTAATGAATTATAAACCACTGGGGAAAAACTGGGAATGTACAAGTTCACACCAATAATAAGTGGGTAAAGAAATGAAAGAGGAAAAGGGGAGGGCTCCCAATTACTTGAGAAGTCCAAGTGCTGATGGGTCAATGTGGAGGGGAAAAAATCATCATTTTGCAACCACCACAGTAAAGAACGATCAACGGATGCTAAATCTAGGCAGGAATATTTAATGCGGAGCAAGATACTTGCGTGGAAATAAAATGTCTCCCCACATACTGCCTAGTACTAGGAAGGGAAAGAATAGTACACAGAAATCGCTGACACCTTGACTGGATGCAAAATTAACATCAAAACTGAGGAGCAGATGGCCATCATGCACCTCCAGATGTGAAACCCCGAGGACACCACATCATTATGAAATATTCTGGCAAGGGAAAAAGAGGCAACATTACATAAACATAGCATGAGCAACATCCCAGTTTTTAAAAAAGGAAACAAATACTTATATTTAAAAATGTCACTGTCATAAAATAAAGAAGGTTGAAGAACTGCTGCATATTAAAGAAGACTAAAAAGATAGGATAACTAAATGCAATGTGTGATTCTAGGCTTTGTTCTGCACTGGAGGAGGAAAAAATGCCATAAAAAGATATAATTGGATCAACTGACAAAATTGGAAAACAGACCATAAGTTAGATAAAAAGTATCTTACTGATGTTAAACACACTGCAGTTGATTAACTGCACTGAGGTAATGTAAGGGAATATCTTTATTCTTAGTAAATATATACTATCTTATATGTAACTTATTCTCATATAGTTCAGAAAAAGATTGTGCATGTGTGTGTTAAGAGAAAGACTGTGTTGTCTATATCTATACACATACTAGATTGATAGATAATACATACATAAATACATACCTCAGAATAAACAAATAATGAAGCAAACAGTAAAGGATATTTTAAAGTTCATTGTACTATTCTTGTAACTTGTCTGTAAATTAAAATTATTTCCAGATGAAAAGTTTAAAAATGTAGTTAGCTTGCTTCTATACATATTAGAAAAGCATTTCCATAGGTATTAAACATTCTCCCTTAAGAGTTTTTTGTTATTACCATTTCCTAAATATTTTCTTACTAGATAGTGAAAATGTAAACTTTAATATTTGAGGGGCTCTATGTGAATGAAAAATGACAAATTAATGAAACTCACCTATAACCTCACCGCCTAAATACATAATGGTAAATTCCTACAGAATAAAAAGTAAACTATCACTAGTGGATGCTATTACTAAATGGACTGAACAAAATGTTATTTAAAGTAAGGATTCACAAAAAAAAAGCACAATATATGTCTTAAATATTTTACTGAATTCTTATAAATGGACATTCACTCAAGTATCTTTTCAAATATAATAAGGATTTTTCTTTGAAGATGATCCAGAAATTCAGTCTTTTTTTCACCCACATTAAACATAACCATAAGGCATCATCTACAGATTCCAGTATTGAGTTTCGTAAGGGGAAGATTTAAAGACACTTGGGCTAAAGTCTAATTTGTACAATCTTGAGTGCTGTCTCTCCTATACCAGAGTCAACATAAAAAAAAAGGGTCTAAAACATGTCTGTATCTTATCTTTCCAATGCATTTACCTTATTTTTCATAAAAACAACCACATTCTTTCTTTATGCACTTACATTTTACTAGTTTACTGTTACTTAATTGTATTATTACAAGTACATGTACAATTAGCAGAAGTACAATTTAAACAATAGTTTAAAATTCATGCCCAAGTAGTCAAAGTATTTCATTTAAAAAAATATATATATATAAACACACACACACACATGCACACAAATCAAAGGGGAATAACAGGAACATAGGACAAGAGGAGAGTTAAGTTCTGACTTTGATTATCTATTACAAATAAATCCAAGCATCCATGCTTTCAAACTACTCCCAAAGGCAGGAATTTGCCTAAGAGACTAATTTTCCAACAGAGTATTTGGGAAATGCATTAATTTTGTACACAGTCATATTCTAAAGTACAACCAAGCATGGCTGAAATCTGGTTTGCACTCCAGTTTTAAGTCATTAAAAATGAATTATTTAGTCTTCTAATTTTTGATCATGCTTAGAAATATGTGCCAACAAAATACTGATAATGGTCAGGATAGCTGTAGCTAACTTATATCACACCACCTCTTTCCACCCTCAAGGACTCAAAGGAGCAAAAGGGCCCAAACACTCCAGCAGCTGATGGGACTCACTACATATTCCGCACATCCAATATGTGATGACAACAAGGCACACAACTTAATGCGCTGCCTTGTTATAAAGAGCCTATGGAAGGAATCTGATTAATCTGCTCAATGGATTTCCAACATAAAACAGAGTCTCTGAGAGCAAGACAAATAGAAACCCACTGTGTCTGACCCCAGGGGTCTCATCTGGCTTCTTCTACACGGTGATACTAAATTTATTATTCATGCTATATTTTATTTCTCCAATCAGTGAAGAACTGGTGCTCCTCTATCCACAGTATTTCATGGATGAAGAACTTTAATTACATTAAATAATATTTGACAACCTAAGATAACAAAATAAACTGAGTACTTTTTAACCAGACATTAGAAAATATGTCTAATGATGCAGGAAAATGTGAGTTCACCTCAAAAAAGCTGTAATAAAATCCAAGGCAGATATAAACTGATATCTTTCTACCATCATTAGTTGAGCTAGTATTTCACAATATAAAGAAATTTAGATGCTACACAAGATATTTTATTTAGTTATCAAATTATCATATGTATGTGTATATATAGTATATTATATATTTGTGTGTGTATATATGTATACACACAGTATATATGTAAAATATATAAACAGAGATGTATACAAATATAAACTAAACATATAAACAAAAATTATAGACACATATATACATATAAACAAAAAGGAGATACTGATGCTATAAACCCCTGACACTCAACTACACAGAATCATTTTTAATCACATCTAAAGCACTAGGAGAAAGATAATGAAGATAATGGCCTCTGAGAGCCACAGCACATTCATCGTCAACACTGGGGCAGCCTCCTCAATAGCCTGTGGTGGCTATGAATCTACATAGCAAGAGATCACTTAAAAACTCATTCTTTAAAAAATGAGAGATTCAGTTACTTATACAGGAAATCAGATTAGCATAGCTGCACTCTGCCAACAAAATTGGATTAATTCATAAAAAAGAAAAACTACCTCCTCCAAGCCAATAAATCCACTGGGGTCACTTAAAATAGCATTTCTTGCACATTCACAATATGCAGAGTATTTTGAGAAGTTAAAAAAATTACATATCAGTTGGCTCTTTCTCCACTCTTTGCAGGATTACCTATAATTCTCTTCTACAACTGCTTTGAAGACTGGTGTTCCTCAAGTCCTTGGAAAGAATAAACAATTTGACAAAATACATTTCTTCCATTTGAGGTACTTCCATTACAGGCTCTTGAAGAGACGATATGTTACCTATCCTAAGAAGTCATTAATAAGTCAATAATAGTATCATCATAAAACAGATAGAAATATGTCAGGTAAATTATCAAAAAATTTTATCTTAAGTAACAAGATTTAAGATGTCATATCTGAAAACATAACTGAAATTATTTTGTTAATTCAAGTTGTTATCAGTTTAATACATTTTACGCTGATCACACAATGTTATCTCTGAGCTAGGTTTCTTAAGAAATGTTGCTAACTCTCTTCACAACTCTCCTAATGCAATTCCTTTGGAAACGATTTAGGTGAATGATTACTCTAATTCTTTTTATTTCAAATACAGAAGTCTGCCAGAAAATTCTTAAGCCACTGATCATGCTGTGTTTTGCATCCCCAGTGCCTGGTAGTATTCAGTATATGTCTGATGAATGAATGAATGAATGATAAGTGAGTGAATGAACTGATGTACAATGACCAATAATTACTTCTGATTTTTATGAAGATGACCCCTCCCCTCTGCTCTCATGTAATCTTCCTCATTAAACCCCATTTTTAAAAGGAAAAAAAGTGTTGTAACACACTGAAGACTGCACAATGTATCTGGAAAACAAATTACCCACAAACTGAGGAGGTTAAAAAAAAAAGACATTAGAAAGAAATTCATCCCATTCTCAGTTCATTTCAGGTGGTGATATAAAATGAATAAGCCTGAAAACCACACTCAGGGCATCCACAGTCTAGCGGAGAGGACACAAACATAAATACTACAGATGGTAATTCTTCCCTCAGTTCTTGCTATTAGTCTTCTCCAAAGCTTTGAGTCAGGTTTATTTGCTCACATACCAATTGATGCGATCGTGAAGGGTCCCAGCAACCAGCACCCTGTTTTTATGCCAAGCATCAGCTAAGGGTGCCTCTGCTTGTCCCTTGTCGAACCCACCGAGCACCTGTCCTCCAGTGCCCTGGCTTCATTTGATATTCTGAATAGAAGTGGCTTCCCTTTAAAGCCCCCGTAGTGTATGCTTCTAACAGCACTGTTCTCCAACAAAGGCAGCAGCTTTCCTCCACACCACTCTTATCAGCTAATAACCAGAGACCAGAAGCTCTGCTCCTAACCACTCAAACTAAACAAATGTTTACACTCATGACTGAGTCACAACCTTACTGGCCCAGCAGCTGACTCTGCCAAAGAGGTGCCTCCGTGGTCCAGCTGCTCACCAGCCCAACAGCTGGCCCTGCGGGCATCTTCCTCATTCCCCCGACAGCCTGAAGAAGCAACATGCCTTGGAAAGGGGCATGAATTCATCAACCACAGAGATGTGACATTCATAACACTCAGCCCCATTTGCCTTTCCATAAATAAAGTGATGAAAATCCCAAATGTCACTAAAATGGAAAAATCAAGTTGTATCCAGCACCAAAGAGCAACTTCAGAGGAAACAGGCTTGATTATACATGCATCAGGGCACAGATGGTAGACTTTTCTCCTCTTAGTCACAAGAAGAACAGCTTCCAAGAAAATGTATTATATATTCTTCCCCATCACCTCAAAAAGGCAAATCGATGTGGTGTTTTCCCCCTTTAATGAATACAGAGAAGGGACCTCAGTAAAATGAGTACCCGGTTAGATTTCTGAAACAGAAGTGAAACCATGGTTTTATAAACACCACTCTATTTTCCTTAAATAAGCAGACAACAAGCAGCCATCTACACAGTGAGACAGTGAGAAAATGACTACAGGGCTTCCGGAGCATAATTTAAAGACACCTTTATCTGGAAAAAAAAGTATAAAATTAGTCTGAAACGGACTATTACAAACATCTCAAGTTTCACAGTAAGTTTTATAGGAACTGATAAATTTAGGGGGAAATTGTCAGGTAGGTCAATGACAGGAAATTGTATTTCAGGAATCATTATGTGCAACTCTTCACTGCTTAGACAAGATTACAAACCACAGAATGCACCTGCTTACAGAACAATACTCTCTTAGTGGGTATTTATCTAAGTATTCATAATGCCAAATACATGAGGAAAGGTCTTTTTTTACTTGCTCCCAAAACTAACAGTGAGGTACCAAATTTAGAAGTACATTCTAAAGTGTTTGCTAAAATTCCAAAATGGTCTATCTCAAAGGAGCTATAGAAAAAAAACCATAAACTTGTACCTGTACATACCATTACTTCTCTTCATTCTTCAAGGTGCTGGAAACTCTGAGCACTTAAAAAACCTGATATACAACTGAATGAAAATTAGAAAGTATGGCAAGAGTAGTTCCCTTGATTTTATTTGTGGACCCACCCTTTCTCATCCAAAAGCCCTGAAACATCTGGACGGGCCCTGAGTTGCAGGTGCTAATCCTGACCCAGCTCCAACCCCTCTCCCCATCCCTCACTCTACCAGCCCCTTCTCCCTCACCACCCTCCTACAAGCGTATCGGACAACCCTGCCACTACCTCAGGGTTGCTGGCCATTTTCCCAAAGTCAGTTTCTCAGAGAGGTCCTCCCTGACCACTCCATCAAAAAGGTAAGCCCCTACAACCCTGCTCATCTCCCTTTCAAGATTTATTTTGTTCTTCTTAGCAATTATTACTATATAATATAGCCCATGGACTGTACGTTTCACTGTGGCCCCTCCACTAAAGTGTAAGCTATGAGGGTAGAGGTTTGTGTCTGATTTGCTCACTACTGCATTTCCAGCGCCTAAAAGAGTGCCAGGCATAAAGTAGGTGCTCAAAAGATATTCCCTGAATAAATTAATGGATCTACACAACCCCAAACCATCTGAGTACTAATGAGATGTTGTTGATAAGCCAGTACAGTTTTCCACACCATAGCCAAATACCACATAACGAGAATGAACTACACTCAATAAATGGGGCTCCTAAAATCGACGACTGGACGGGTAATATATGTAAATCTTCTACACTGTCTATCAAAATAAATCTCAGATGGAAAAATAGGGCTGGGTCTACCTTCAGGCTGAGATGGAGTGTGCCCTCCAGGCCAGGAAGGAGAGGTCAGAGGAGGCCAAGCAAGGCAGCACAGCAGATCCAGAGTGCGGGGAGGGGACTGGGCCAGTCCCGGGAGGTGTGGAGCTGCAGGTGTGCAGGGAAGCAGGGGCAGTGCTTCCTGGGGAGAACCAGGCAGAGCACTGGGTTTCTACTCACCATCTATAAAACTGCCTAGATAAAATGTTTTCAAATGAAAGATGCTTGCACAGACCATAATTATGTATTTTATCATTTTTTAAGTCCTCTGGGAACATAATCATCCCTAAAACATCTAAATCTAAAAGCTTTCATTGGTTTTACCTTTCCATTTCCGAGTATAATTATGGAAGCAAATTAAGCTGCCTGTATGGCTCATGTCTCTTTTCACCTTGAACATGCCTACATCTGCAGAAATCCATCTTACACAGATTTCTTGAGAAATTTATGGTTCCACCTTTCTTAACTGACCTTTCTCTAGCTATGGCCATGCTTTGTCTAGACTGATATAATTTGTTCAGGCTGAAACTTCCAACCCAAACTCTGAACAAGTGAACCCAGCCTCATCCATCAGCCAGAGGTCTACCACAGACTCTCCCTCACGATCCTGCCCTGTTGGACCTATAGCCCAGCAATTAACTTATGGCTTTATTTTAAAGGCTATGTTTTTCTTCTTGCTATAGATAACCATTATCTTAAAAATACTGTTCTATCTTTGGAAACAGCCCTTTCATAAGATTCATTCAAAATGTCCTTGCAATTTTATATCCTCCTTCATTATGAACAAAAAAGGCCATCTCACCATGGAACTAGGGCCCAAGAAAGCCACTTACTTAAATGCCCACATGTTAAAGACTGTTTCTGTGACAAAGCATTCATCTCAATTCAATCAGCATGATCGAACATTCTATAAAAGCAGTAAGTGGCATGTATATGGAGTGACAAATTGTTAACTGAGTTTATTAGTTCCTTGATACCTATGTAAAAGTTTCAACTTTGATATAAATTCCATGGATGTCAGAATACTTAAAAATGCATCGATCATAGATTTCCATTATTTAATTGGTACAATCAGTAGTAACCATTAAAAGCAAAGTAAGAATGTGCTGCATAAGGTCTGATATTTACAGACTTTTCATTTATAAAAGATGGATGTGTGGTTATTCACATACAAAGTTTTTCTTAGGGCAATGATGTATGTTGGAATAATCATCATGCTGAACTCAGAAGACTTCTAGAGAAATCTTGTTAACAAGCACCATCTATTCCTTATCTGGGCAATGGATAAATCAACTTTAAGAGTTTCTTCCAAATTCTACAGCTTTTAGTATAACAATGTAAGCAATTTTCATAACATCTATAAACAAGACAATAATTATTATTTTTAAACACTAATCTAGATTTTAAAATATCTTTTGTGTGCTGAAAAACTTAGACAATACTGAAAAAACTTCACTATCAGTATTAACTCTAATTAAGTGCTAATTGTAACACTAGAACTAACATTTTAAACTCTAGTGAAATATATGATTTCAACACTAAGAACTTCATTTTTCCATATAAAGCTCCACCTATTCCACTCCATTAACATCCAGATTTTCTGTTCAGCAATTGGATAAAGGAATGAAAAAGGTAGTCAAAATAGAAATTTAAAATAGCTTAGAAGAAAGCAACACTAAAAGAAGTTCACAAAAAAGTTTTTAATTCTGTGCAACTGACAGGGTTTGTAGCTTGCATGTAAACGTGACTTATTTTATTTTGTTCCCAAATAAAAAAGGGAAGAGGTAGTATTAGAAAAAAAATAAAATACATGGGGTGCTAAACAATAGTGATCAGTGATTATGATGGTAACAAAGAAATCAATGATTAAAAACTTAAACTATGTTATATTGCGGCAAAAAATCCAGGGTCTCATTCATGTTTTCAAAATTGCAACTTGAATATGACCACATCTGTGAAGTGACATCTTCACTGACTCTTCCAGGATGAGGGCATCATCCCTCTTCTTTCTCCAATTGCTGGTACCCCAGATTGGAGTCTAACATACTGAAAAATATCCGTATGTTTATTTCCTCTACTTAACGACCTTCCTTGCTCCTCGAGAATCACAAGTATAAAGCCCCACCGTGTCTGATGGAGAAGGTCCTATGCCTTAGGCATAGAGGAATGAGAAGAGGCTGAGATCCACTGTCATGGACAGTGCTGTGTATGAGTGAGGGAAATAAATTTAATAATCCCTTAGAATGAAACCAGCTAATAAGTTCCAGCTCCATAACTCAAATTATAATCAGTCTTCGGAATTCTGTATCTACTCCCTAGAAGTACATACTTTTTTTAGTATTTACTTTTAAAATAGGTGGAGCTTTATAAGGGGAAGATGAAGTTCTTAGTGTTGAAATTATATATTTTACTAGTGTTTAAAATTATAACACAGTTTTTGTGTTATAAAAGGTCAAACTGAAATGTTTCTGATGTCTTAGAATAGTTTCCCACCGACCTGTTATTATATTCTTGTAAGAATAAAATTTACACACAAGTGCTAATAGCAACATTATTCCTGATAGCCAAAAGATGAAAATAACACAAATGTACATCAACTGATGAATAGATAAGCAAAATATGATATAGCCATACAATGAAATACAATTCAGCCAAAAAAGGAATGAAATACTGATGCATGCTGTAACATGGGGGAATCTTGCAAAAATTATATTAAGTGAAAAAAGGCAGGCAAAAAGGCTACATATTGCAATTTTATGCTTCCATTTATATAACAAAGAATAGGCCAACCCATAGATAGAGAAAGTAGATTATTGATCAATAGAAGATTGATAGGTAAAGTATATGAGGTTTCCTTTTGATGTGCACCATTCTCAAATTGACTGAGGTAATGGTTACACAACTCTGTGAATGTACTGAAAAGCACACAACTGTATACTTTAAATGGGTGAATTTTATGGTATGTAAATTATATACTAATAAATCTATTGCTAAAAAAAGTATATATCTATGATTTTCTACATTCTTATGTTCTATATCCTATATATATCTATATATAATTCTATATTCTTCTCTCCCAGCTTTACTCAGATCTCATGCCTTCCAGTTACCCTACCACACTAGGTTCAAGTAATTCGAAAAGTTATCTTTTCTCCCCCAAAATAAACTACATTCAACATGAGAATAACTGACAGGTTGTTCGATTCCCAAAGCTCTAGCAAATGGCTCTTGGACACCAAAGAGAACAGAGTAATTTGCAACTTAAGCACAGTTGTCTTTTTGTGTCCTCCTCAGTTTCACAGCAAAGGTATAATGAGCATACATCATGATGATTTAGTTTTTGTTTTCACAGATCAACAGCAAACGTGCCAAAGGATCTTCTTACCTGTTACGCAAGTTTCATAATCACAGTACTAGCAAATTCATTAGAAACAATTTCATGGGGCATCAGGATAGATATGAAGAGGGCACCAGTGGTGGCATATATGAAAGTTTGCTGGGGGGAAGAGCATCACCCTGCCTCCCAGAACTCCATCAGCTGCCCCCTAGTCAACCATCCCAAATAACCTGCCAAGTAAGTCTTCAAAACAAGTCACCTAGACCACCACACAGATTTCCCCTTCTAAGCCTCTTCTATATACAGATTTCAAGTGCCTGCCACTGGAAAGAACCAAAGATGAGCATCAAATTTTTTCTTAAGAAAAAATTTTTTTTTATTTTTCTGTATTTTGTTTGCTTACATCTTAACATTTTCATACTTTCAATAACTGTACTCAAAGCTACAGTGAATCTGCATATCTGGTGGCTCAGTAAAGAAGATCAAAAAAACAGTCTCCTGAGACTTAAGAAAAAAGAATATGTGGCTTCTAATATTGCTTGACATCAAATTCAGCATGCTGGGAATCCTGAAGGCTGAAAATAGGTGTGCTGGGAATCTGCATGAGGACCACACTCCCCTCCTGATTTAACAGACATAGGGAACACCATCTGAACAAAAAATGGCAGACATCCAGCCATTCCAGCAGAATCTGGATACCAAACTCACAATGATGAAAACATCTAGCTGGCAATTTGAAAAATAAAATACCCATCCATGTAAAATTATCCCCTATGCTTTATTTTATCCTCAAGCCTTTTTACTGCCAGCCCCACCAGCTATTGTTCTTAAGAAAGGCAGTCTTGCTTAAGAACCACCTTCAGAAGAACAATCCCATATAAGCTATCTAAACTCACAATTAATGAAACTAGAAAAAGAAGAACAAATGAGGCCCAAAGTCAGTAGAAGTAGGAACATAATAGAGATTAGAGCAGAAATAAATAAAATCAAGAAGAATAAAACAGTAGAAAGAATCAATGAATGCAAGAGCTGGTTCTTCGAGAAAATAAACAAAATAGATAAACCCCTAGACAGACTTATCAAGAAAAAAAGAGAGTCTACACACTTAAACAGAATCAGAAATGAGAAAGGAAAAATCATGATGGAAACCACAGAAATACAAAGAACTATTAGAGAATACTATGAAAAATTATAGAATGCTAACAAACTGGATAACCTAGAAGAAATGGACAACTTTCTAGAAAAATACAACCTTCCCAGGCTGACCAAGGAAGAAACAGAAAATCTGAACAGAACAATTACTAGCAATGAAATTGAACTGGTAATCAAAAACCTACCTAAGAACAAAATCCCTGAACCAGATGGCTTCACCGCTGAATTTTATCAAACATTTAGTGAAGACCTAATACCCATTCTCCTTAAAGTTTTCCAAAGAGTAGAAGAGGGAATGCTTCCAAACTCATTCTATGAAGAAAGCATCACTCTAATACCAAAACCAGGCAAAGACCCCACAAAAAAAGAAAATTACAGACCAATATCCCTGATGAACAAACATGCAAAAATACCAAATAAAATATTAGCAAATCAAATTAAAAAATACATCAAAAAGATCATCCATCATGATCAAGTGGCATTTATTCCAGGGATGCAAGGATGGTACAACATTCGAAAACCCATCAACATCATCCACCACATCAACAAAAAGAAGGACAAAAACCACACGGTCATCTCCAGAGATGATGAAAAACCATTTGACAAAATTCAACATCCATTCATGATAAAAACTCTCAACAAAATGGGTATAGAGGACAGGTACCTCAACATAATAAAGGCCATATATGACAAACCCACAGCCAACATCATACTTAACAGCGAGAAGCTCAAAGCTTTTCCTTTAGGATCGGGAACAAGATAAGGATGCCCACTTTCCCCACTTCTATTCAACATAGTATTGGTGGCCCTAGCCACAGCAATCAGACAACACAAGGAAATAAAAGGCATCCAGATTGGCAAGGAAGAAGTTAAACTATCACTGTTTGCAGATGACAAGATATTGTACATAAAAAACCCTAAAGAACCCACTCCAAAACCACTAGATCTAATATCTGAATTCATCAATGTTGCAGGGTACAAAATTAATACACAGAAATCTGTGAATCTGTGACAGTCCTATATACTAACAATGAACTAGCAGAGAGAGAAATGAAGAAAATGATTGCCTTAACAATTGCATCAAAAAGAACAAAATACCTAGGAATAAACCTAACCAAGGAAGTGAAAGACCTATACTCTGAAAACTACAAGACACTTATGAGGGAAATTAAAGAAGATAACAATAAATGGAAATACATCTTGTGCTCATGGATAGGAAAAATTAATATTATCAAAATAGCCATCCTGCCTAAAGCAATCTATAGATTCAATGCAATTTCTATCAAAATACCAACAGCATTACTCAATGAACTACAGAAAATCATTCTAAAATTCATATGGAACCACAAAAGACCTCGAATAGCCAAAGCAATTCTGAGAAGGAAGAATAAAGCTGGGGGGGATTAT
Source organism: Manis javanica (assembly GCF_040802235.1). Taxonomy (NCBI): domain Eukaryota; kingdom Metazoa; phylum Chordata; class Mammalia; order Pholidota; family Manidae; genus Manis; species Manis javanica. Next base: position 72,756,104 of record NC_133161.1, read on the forward strand.
GCTTCCCAACTTCAAGCTCTACTACAAAGCCACAGGAATCAACACAATTTGGTACTGGCACAAGAACAGACCAATAGACCAATGGAACAGACTAGAGAGCCCTGATATAAACCCAACAATAATATGGTCAATTAATATATGATAAAGGAGCCATGGATACAATGGGGAAATGACAGTCTCTTCAACAGCTGTTAGAAAACAACATAGGCAAACATCTCCTGAATATGAGCATGACCAACTTCTTCCTGAATGTATCTCCTCGAGCAAGGGAAACAAAAGCAGAAATGAACTCATGGGACTACAACAAACTAAAAAGTTTCTGTACAGCAAAGGACACCAACAACAGAACAAAAAGGCATCCTACACTATGGGAGAATATATTTGTAAAAGACATATCCAACAAGGCGTTAACATCCAAACTATATAAAGAACTTGCATGCCTCAACACCCAAAAAGCAAATAACCCGATTAACAAATGGGCAGAGGATATGAACAGACAGTTCTCCAAAGAAGAAATTCAGACGGCCAACAGACACATGAAAAATGCTCCACATCGCTAATCATCAGGGAAATGAAAATTAAAACCACAATGAGATATCAAATCACACCAGTAAGGATGGCCAGCATTGAAAAGACTCTGAACAACAAATGCTGGTGAGGATGCGGAGAAAGGGGAACGCTCCTACACTGCTGCTGGGAATGTAAGCTAGTTCAACCATTGTGGAAAGCAGTATGGAGGTTCCTCAATAAACTAAAAATAGAAATACCATTTGACCCCGGAATCCAACTTCTTGGAATTTACCCAAAGAATACATCTTCTCAGATTCAAAGAGACATATGCACTTTTTACAATAGCCAAGATATGGAAGCAACCTAAGTGTCCATCAGTAGATGAATGGATAAAGAAGATGTGGGACATATACGCAATGGAATACTATTCGGCCATAAGAAAGAAACAAATCCTATCATTTGCAACAACATGGATGGAGCTGGGGGACATTATGCTCAGTGAAATAAGCCAGGCAGAGAAAGACAAGTGCCAAATGATTTCCCTCATTTGTGGAGTATAACAATGAAGCAAAACTGAAGGAACAAAATAGCAGCAGAACCAGAGACTCCAAGGATGAACTAGTGTTTACCAAAGGGGAGGGGTGTGGGAGGGCTGGGGGGGGTGGGAGGGAGTAGAGGACTGAGGGGTATTATGTTTACTACACATGGTGTGGGGGATCACGGGGAAAACAGTGTAGCACAGAGAAGGCACATAGTGGATCTGTGGCATCTTAACTACACTGATGGACAGTGACTGCATTGGGGTATGGGTGGGGTCTTAATAATATGGGTAAATGTAGTAACCACATTGTTTTTTCATGTGAAATCTTCATAAGAGTGCATATCTATCATACCTTAATAAAAAATGAAAAGAAAAAAAAAGAACCACCTTCAATAGGAGAAGATATGAAATAAGAGAAAACATGCACCGAGAATAAGGAAAGCAAGATTATAGTTTCAGCCCTGCTGCGTGACTTTGAGCACTTTCTATAACCCATATGTGCTATCATTTTTTTCTCTGTGAAATGAATGAGTTGGTCTACAGGATTAGATCAACTTAAAAGGCCAAATAAAACACTAGGTCTTTGTTGCAAAAATATGCCAAGTAAAATAAAGTTCTGAAAATCTTAATGCCACTTCCCCAAATTATGATTTTTCTGATCACCTACTATAGTTAATTCCCACCTTCTCTTGGCTGTTATGAGGGAAGTGCCATGGTATGGCACACTGGAAGGTCAATGCCGTAACACCGGTAAAATATTAAAACATACCCATTGATGATAAAATAATGGAAACAACTTCGGCAAGCTGCAGTGGAAAAATCAGTTTTGTCATTTATAGACTTAGTGAATGCCAATTCATGTTTCAACCCCAAATTAGGAATTGTCTTTGTGAGGACTTTTACCAGTTTCCTAACCCCTACCCAAGAGCTGTGCTGTCCGTCTATTTTATCTAGATGTCTACTCTTGCATTTGTAATTTATTTATTTATTGCTGGCTTTCTGTTTCCCTTCTAGGTTGTCAAGTCCATGAAGGCACTAAATATTTTATATATCTTGTGTGTTCAGCTTCTATCACTTTCCCTATGTAACAACCACAACCCTTTCAGCTGCAAATCTAAAAAAGAATACAGACTCATGTATCTGAAAGGTTCATAAAGAGTCTGAGCTCAGACAAAGCTAGATTCAACTGTTCAATGGATAGTAAAAATCCATCTCTCAAATTCACCTTTTCTCATGTTGGTTTTATAAACAGTATTTCCAGGCTATACCAGCTTTCTTTCCACTAATACAAGTATCCCACTCATGACTCTTTTTGGGTCTGTGTCCATCTCTGAATGAATCACTAGGGCTGTAGAGATAAAATCCTTATTGACAAAGTCAGCACAGTTTGCCCATTCCTTGAGTGTGTGTTTTAAGGTTGGTCTATAGACAGAGAGTGTTGGAAGGGGACACACAAAGAGTAGGCAAGGAAAACAAAAACAACAGACGTCCATTACAACTTGGTTGTTTGCTTAATTAAATGTAATCACAGTTTTAAGAGACTTTGTCCTCCCATAGGCTCTGATTACACTGCTCCCTAATACACAAATAGATTCTAATTAATTATGTAATGATCAGTCAAGGGTGGAGGAGTTGGAATGGGGGACAGGGTGCCCAAGTAGAAGAAGGCAAATGGAAAATATCTTTCTTTGTAGGTCATCCTGAAAGCTGAAGCTAAAAGGTTACTTATAAGAGTGTGGTCCCTTCCTTATACCATATATGAAAATTAACTTGAAATGTATCAAAAATCTAAATGTAAGAGCTAAAACAATAAAATTATCAGAAAAAAAAAATATAGGCAGAAATCTACATGACCTTGAATTTGACAATGGTTTCCTAAGAATGACACTAAAACCACAAGCAACAAAAGAAAAAATAGGTAAATTGGACTTTTTGATAAAGATTTAAAACTTTTGTGCTTCAAAGGCCACTATCAAGAAAATGAAAAGACAACCCCAAAACTGGGATAAAACATTTGCAATTAATATATCTGATAAGGGACTAGTATTCAGAATATATAAAGAACTCTTAAAACTCAATAATAAAGGCAAACAACCCACTTAAAAACAAGGCAAGGATGTGAACAGATATTTCTCCAAAGATATACAAATGACCAATATCCAAATGAAAAGGTGCTTAATATCATTAATCATTAGGGAAACACAAATCACAATGAAATACCACTTCACACCCACTAAGATGGCTACAATCGAACAGACAACAGGTATTAAAGTGACTGTAACTGAGAACCTTACAAGTTGGTCATGTTAAATGTCATCATCACTTTGGAAAATAGTTGGCACTTCCTGAAAAATGTTATACACAGTTACCATACAATAGCCATTCCAGTCTGGCATACACAAGAGAAATGAAAACATGTCAACATAAAGCCTAATATATGAATGTTCATTATAGCATTTTTTGTAATAACTAAAAAGTGGAAACATTCCCAATGTCCACCAATTGATAAATGGATAAGCAATATGCAACATATCCAAACCATGGTATATCACTCTATCATGAAAAGGTGTAAAATACCAGTACATGCGACAGCTTTGAAATATGAACCAAACTGAAAGAAACAAGCTACAAAAGACCACATAGAACCCAGAATAGGCAAAATCCAGAGAGAGAAATTAGATTAGTGGGAGGAGGAGGAAATGGGGAGTGACTAATGTACAGCTTTCTTTTGAGAGCACTAAAAATATTCTGGAATTAAATAGTGGTGATGGTTACATAACTTTGTGAGTATCCTAAAAACCACTACTTACTTGTGCATTTAATGAATTTTATGGTATGTGAATTGTATCTTGCTTATTTTAAAGTTTGAATATGGGCTAGGCATTAGACATCACCAAGGAATTAATATAATTTTATTAAGTGCAAAAATATTATCAAGGTAATTTAAAGCAATATCCCCTTTATGAAGATACATACTAAAGAGTGTAAGAATGAAATGACATGTGGATGTTTTAAAATAGATCAGCAGAAAAAGAGGGTAGATGGTAAAGAAAAAGTGTATCAAAACTTTAATAACTATTGAATCTAAGTTACAAGGATATATAGGTTCAACATACCCTCCTCTCTACTTTTCTGTGTGTCTTTTTCAACTAAAAAACTATTTTAAAAGATTCTGATAAAATCTTGGATTTCTTGTGGTTGTACCATGTGACAATTAGGCCAACCACTGCTATAAAGGGTTTCCACTGATAATAATGTAAACAGTGAAATAGTGAAACCAAGTAGTGAAATCCATCAAAAGATTTTGATTAAATCTCTGGTGTTTGTGTTATTCCTAGGACATTCCTTCTAAAGATATTTCCTCTTACTAACCAAAACCATGTTTTAAGGAAATATTTTCCAAACCTGGACTCCTAAACCAGACATTCCTCAGGATATTAACAGATGTTCTCAAACAAAAGTGTTCCATTGTCAAATAAGTTTGAGAAACACTGAGTTAAACAAAGTTATTATATTTGCTATACTAACTCTCTGAATCTGGGCACTGTGAGTTGTCCAAAAGGAGCTACAGCATGCCTAATTTGGGAAATTCATGTAGATCCATGTATTTATAGAGCATACCTATTAAGTTCACTAAATACTTCTCTTGCAACCCTGGCAGACAATCAGAATCACTTCTAGAGTCTGATATAAATACAACTTATGTTTGTTTTTTATGATCCACCCTGAACCAGAGGTTATGAAACGCTGGCTTAGAGGTAGGAAAATTTTTGCCTAGTAAAGGATATTTGAGCTGACTCCCGAAATCGGAGAAGCTAACCTGGCAACACTGTATTTGAGGCAAAGAGAGTAACAGGTACAGGGATACAAAAACAAAGAGACCCATGAAGCATGTGGGAACTGAGAGTAGACTATTATTACTAGGAAACAGGAACAGGTGAGGGGAGGAGAGCTAGCAAAGATGGGGTTGAAGGGCAGACAGGGGCCAAACAGGGAAGGATTCTGACAGGCTACGAAGTTCAGCATGTGACCAGTGGGAGGCCACTGAACGACTAAACACAGTAGTGTGGTCCAACCTGCAAAACCTCTCGGTGTCTGCCAGAAAATATACATCCACCCTGAAGCATGATGATTTGCTTTGGATGAGTCACATGTGCATATCAGCACTGATTTGCTAAAACCTCCCAGTCCACATTTATAATTATTCAAACTTTGGCCTAGGTATAATTCACTTATGCAATACTACTACTACTCCAACTCATGCTACTATTGGCTGCAAATGCAGAATTTTTTAAGCGTGTGTTTCCTGTATTGCACACATGGAAAATACCTCTCCAAAGTCTTTTTTCTCTCTGATGCTTGGATTTCTAGAAAGAAGAGAAAGCTTCCAGGATATACTGCCACATGAAAGAATTTCCCCTCATTATTTAAAAGCTACTCAACAGTCATTTCCTGTGTTGCACTTTCAATACCAACCCCGACTGCAGCTGATGTTAAAAATTGTCCCCTTGCTGTCTGCCTGGGGATTTGCTTTTTAACTGGTTTGTGTTCCTAAAAAAGAAAAGTAATTAGCTGAGAACACTTAAAGATCTAGTGATTTAACAGAAAGTCTGGATTTGTTGAGTTTCTTGATATTTTTAAAGATCTGACAATTACTGAGCTTGGATTTTTTGCTGGATACAATCAGCTGGAGATAAAATAATAGCACCCCTTTGGCTGAGCCAAATACAACAAGCACCCCCCCACTCTGTACACTTACCTTCATGCAATGTGGATTGTGATCCTATTTATTCCGACTACATGGATATAAATTTCATCCAAAAAGCTTCAAGCAGTTTATCAAATTACATACATAATACAGGATAATTAACAATAAAAACAATAACCCACTAATTAAAAGGAGCAAGCAAATAGGTATTCCAGACATCTGGTGGACGTAATTACATAAAATGCATTAAGTAATTACTGCAGTTGAATCATGACCTTCCCTAAGTAAAATACAACTCCAAATTCTTTTTCTTGGTGTAAAATTTTAGAGTTCCAAGATAAGGCTGAGCTGATCATCATTTGAGATTTACCAGAATTTCTGCCAAGAGCTGAGTTCCTCCAACTAGCTCTACTTTTCAGATCTTCATCATTTCTCTCAAAAACAGAGCAAAGTCCATACTGCTATAATCTGGCTATGGGTTATCAATTTGATCCATGTAGGTAATGTCGAATAAAAGATAAAGGCTATACATTATTTATGATTGCTAAACATTATCAAGGGCATTAAGTTCTGTCAGCTTAAGTACTTTAGACTTAACAATCTTTCTCACCCTTTCAAAAGGGAAAAAAAATTAACACGGATGTGAATATGGCTTTCATATCATTAGGCTGTGAATAAGCAAAAAGGACTTGCAGGGATAATTTGCTCATGCTTTTTTTGCCTTCAAAGGGTGACTCTGTGATAATCCAATATTATAATTATCAGATAACTATTTAGCACAGAGTAAAGGCAACCAAAATTTCACTGAATGTGGGGATGTCCATTTACTGATGGAAACAGAAGAATCACATTGTCTTGACTTGCAGTCTTAAGCTCTATGGAAAGATGCTTTTCCTTCACCTTGATTGGCTGCACCTGAAGCGCAAACACTGTGCTCCAAGGGGTTCAGTCTGTTGTAGCTGCCAGACAGCTACTGGAAAATGTCAAAGATCTTCAAGTTCTGTGCTACATACAGTTTGGAGAAATAAATTATGATAGGTCTTGTAAAAGTAAACAATCATGGAGGAAAAAACACACTCGACCTATTTTCACAGCTCATGACATCTTGAATAGTTTTTTTAATATTCACTATTTTCAATACCAGTACAATTTAGTAACTTCTACTGACTGTAACCCTTCTTTCTTTACCCATTATTTCATTTAAAGGCTTTTTTTTTCATACTTTCCACTAGGTTGTAAACTCCTCAAGGGCTTAAATCAAGTTTGTGACATTCACCACTATACTTCCAGAGCCTACCACAACACCTGCCATAGAATGCATAATAAATTGGAAGAGTGAATGCTTCTTAAATACTATTAACAACAACATAATTTTAAGCAACATTCAGAGAGAAAAAAATGTATTTAGAATGCTTTTAAACAAAATGTGATGAGTAAAATGTTAAAATTTGTTACAAAAAATATTAGAAACTATTACATTTTAAAACCCTCCAGATTGACAGTGTAGACAATTTCACTGGCTTCAGACTCTAACTGTAAAAACCCAGTATCATTTAGAAAGCAATTTGCATTCCACAGAGGAAAGGTACTACAAAATGCAAGCATTATCAAGGAGCTCTTGAACCATGAAAATAATGGAAATTTGTTTTTGCTTTATTAAAGGTGATTGAAGGTTGCAATGAATTTTTACAGAGACACTGAATCAAAGAGTATAACCAAAAATCTTAAGCAGAAACTTCGCTAATAACAATTCAAATACTGGAAACATCTCTAGTTTCTTGTAGTATAACAAGAGAGACAAAGGAACAATGGCTTCTCCTCAGATCAGAAGCAGAAAGCGCTCACACAGATACTGAGATTAAAAACAGTAATTGAGAAAAAGAAAGCTAAAGAGGGCAGGTTCTGCACACACAGGCAGGAGAATTTCCACACTTTGGTTACTTTGATGAGCTGTTCTATCAATGTCAGCTGTTCCCTACCGAACACCTATTACACCCCCAGTAATGAGGAGAGTGATTCAAAATAAGCACATACACAACAAGCTATTTGAAACAATTCAAGACAATATTCATGAAGTGAAGGAAAGTGGTGCAGGTGTGTTTAGTATGTATGGAGAGAGAATTATGAAAGTTGGAGAGCAATGAGGTTGAGGGGCTCATGGAGGAAACAGAACTCCATCTGGGGTAGGGGGTACGTGAATGCACACACGCATGTACAGACATTCCACTCAATACAAAGGAACAAAAAGCACCTCCCACTTGTGTGCTGAGGCTGGGTTTCACATCCATTTTCTCTAACCTTCACAACCTAATAAATATATGTCCACTTAGCAGATGAGCAAAATGAACAGGAGGCACTAGCTCAATCAGGTCACATAGCTAGAAAGTTAGAGGAGACCACATTTCAAACCTATGATTATCTGGTGCCAAAGTCTCTCCCTTTTTCACACTCTTAATACAAGCAAAGTCCAAGATGACTGTAAGCCTCTCTGCAGGTACTTCCTCTCTTATACATGGGTTTCAAAAAATTAAAAGGCAACTTAAAACACATAATCCTAACGGCTCATGGATGCAGAGCACCTACTCCACACCAAAGTCTATGGTAAGTACTTTATGCGTTAGCTCATAGTATCTTTGCATTTGTATGAGGAGGTACATATGATTTTACAGATAAGGAAACTGAGGCATGGAGTCATTAACAAACTACCTGAGGTCACTGTTCTAATAAGTCCCAGGGCCTTTATAAGATTATTCCACACCATTCCAATCAAGCATTCAAATGAGAATCACTCCAATTGCATAGTGGAGTTCTTTAAATGCCCCAGGCAGGTCAATAGCTTCTCTAAGGTCACCTGACCTGCGCAGGACTTGTGTCTCACTGGCACAGCGCAGCACACATACTAGTCCAGATTCTACCACCTAGAGACTCTTTCCACTTTGCAAAGTTATTTAGCTTCTTACGGTCTCAGCTTTGACAACTGTAAAATGAAGACCTTATGATAAATGTAGCAGAATTTCTTCCAGTTCTAAATGTCTGCACCGTAAATTGACAGACTTGCTCTATACCAATACTCCTAACTACTAAACACGAAAAAACTGAAATAAGAAAAAGAAAGAATTCTGGGTATGAACAGTGGCCTAATTTGTAGATGAGTAAACATAAACTCAGAATAACCTGTATGAGCAAAATATATCATCTCTGTTCTGATCACCCCAAAGTTAACAGAGCTATTTTTATAATTTCTCTAAGTTAGAATCCAGGCTTAAAGTATTCCTTAAAGTACCTATAAAATTGATTAAAATAAACACAGAAATCTTTTGTCCCCGGTGAAGTGACCTCATGGAGGTAAGTGCCAACTTTTCTTACTCCAGCGCTGAAATACAATTTTGTTATTCTTTCCTGGAAGTGTTCTAAGACTCTTGCCAGACACAGCTCTAGCAAATAGCATATCTAATCCTTCTATACTGCAGGAGAGTGCTCTGACGCCCAGGGCAGCTGTTGCAGTTGCTCAAGACCCCGCCTGGAGCAGCTGGAAGCACGGCCCTGCTGTATGAGATAGAGCAGTCCTTTGAACACAAGCACCAATCCATTTCTAACCTCCCAGACCTTCAAGTGGCAGCAGAAGGCTGAGTCCCAGCAATAGCGACTCTAGTAACACAAATCAGGCTTTCAAGTGAAGAACGCTTAGTGAAGTCCTAGCACACAAGGGTTAGAAATCCTTTAAACCAGTCACCAAATAGATGCCTTACAGTTATAAGACATGTCATAATAACGTATGTAATAACAGTGAGAGTTTGGGTTACTGCCACCAGATACTGAAGGCACATGGTTAAATACAGGGTCATCTGAGTATTGGGAGTGCAAAACCTTGTCCAGTTAAAGGCCCAAGTTCATCCATAACACCAGCAAGCATTCCAAAGAATTTGTAACAATTCCAAAGACCTTGTAACACCAGGTTCTAAGAGCAAGAGCACTAGGACCTCCATAAGCAGCTGTGCAGGCTGTGCACTGCTCAATTCCAGGGGGTGCACTTGACATAAACTATGAGTGCTGTCCTCTGGGGCCATACACTGCAGCACCCCTGCTCAGCACAATTCTAAAGCAGCAAAAAAGCTAGAAAAAAAGGAATAGCAGCCACAAGTACCTTTTGCCAAAAGAAATTTTGCAAAATATATTGGTTTATAATTTCAACTTGAGTAGACCTCAACAGGCAAATCTAAAAATTTTCAAAGGAATCCTGTAGCAGACCTTGAATTCAGTTTATCTGTGTCTGAACAGTTTGTCAAGAATGGTTTCAGAATCCCTGGGAAGTGAACCAATCACCAACGTCTGTTCCATCTCTTGATTCCAAGTGCTATGGCTGAGGATACCTCACACAGTGGCTTCACTTCACGCTTTTGCCAGTTGCTGCTTCCTCAGGCTTCACTTCATGCTTTTGCCAGTTGCTGCTTCCTCAGACTCAGAAGCCACTGTTTTGTACCTGGGCTGTAAGACAATATTCAAGAAACAAGAGCATTTCCTTCTAGTTGTTACATTCACCAAATATGTGAAGGGTAAAGGTTAGTGTGCATTTCCCCAGTAAGCCAAATAGTCAAATTTCACTAAATCATCCAACTAAGGGAAGGTCTCAAAGTTCAGAATTTATGGAAGAGTCTAAACCACAAAGCATGTTAAATGAAAAGGTAATACTTTTCTGTTACCTGAAGAGAACCAACCTAAGGTTTTGAAAGTCTATTAAATTGATTAGTTTTTAAACTGCAAACTAGAAAGAAAACATGTACCTACCTATATTGTATTACTGAACTTGTTTGTGTGTTAAATATCGATACATGTAATTTTACCTGACAGTCTGTAAAATTTATGACTCCAGAAGTTCTCTTATGTCTCCCATCTATACCCCATACAGTGCTACAAACACATTAGTAACAGTTAATACTCAATGAGTACTTATCAGTTACCAAGCATGGATCTAAGTATTTTATGTATATTCATACACTCAGTCATCATAGCAGTGCTATGAAACAGACAAGATTATTTTATTCATATCTTAACAGAAGACAGTGAGGCTCACAGAAGTAACTTGTAAATAGAAGAAGTTAAGTAGTTAGTAAATAATAGAGTCAATATCTGAATCTAGGGAGTCTGATGCTGGAATCTATGCTCTTAGCCATCACAGTATTTTTTCTCAATATTCTACATACCTAATAAATAATGCGGGAATGTTTGTGCATGAGTCCTTCATTATGGAAGTACTTTAAACCACTCTCCTCTCCTAAATAGGTCAAACATTTACTTTGTCACTGATGCCATGAATTTCTTAAAAAATCCTATCTAAAGCTCAGTCTTTATCCAATATTCCACAAAAGTTTCCTAATTAGTGGATTCCAAAATAATATGGTTGTGCTATTGCTATAAAGAGTCAATTCAAGGTTCATCCTTGGTGAAAAATGCACCATTCTGGTGACTGATGCTGATAATGGGAGAGGCTGTCCATGTGCGAGGGCAGGGGGCATAAGGCAAAGCTTTGCACCCGCCTCTTTATTTTATTCCTCTCAATTTTATTTATATCTCAATTTTAATCTAAAAGTATTCTTAACAAAAGTCTTTCAAGAAAAAAAAGTCAGCCCAAAGATTTACACACACACACACACACTCCCTGGTGCCAGGATTCCACCACCCCACCCAAGGACAGGGGACAGCTGAGTTCTTCCTGAATTACTTGAAACTTTCCCACATCCCAGCCTTTTCTTCTTTTCTGCCTTGTACCATTATTTGCATAAGCTCCCTGACAACAAGAACAACATATATACTTTTATGGTCTCCTTCCCACCTCATACAGAAAATATACAACAGGAAATATTTGAATGAAACAGGAGAAATCAGGAAAACATCACAAGTGTGGAGATTCTTATCCCAGGACTTTTCTGCCTTTTTAAAGCAACTGTTCTGTAATTCAGGGTAATATTCTGTCAGATCAAGGTACATCATAACCTTAGTTTAATAAGACCACTTCTGGCAACATTCACAGAGTTAAACTACGTGTACTTTTAAAAAGTAGTTTCAGACTTCTGTCATCTCAGCAAGAAATGTCTATTTATTGAACAACAACAAAAAAAGAATATTGTCTTAAAATTCTGCTGTTATTTGCAGACAGATCAGCAGGGAGGCACAGAGTCCAACCCTTTAGGGTTTGAACACTAATAAGGCCTAGAAAGATGCCATAACCAACAAAGATTATTGTCCTGCTTTGGATTCAGAAATTTTCCCCAGAGCTATCTTTAATACTTACTCAAAAGGGCAGATTCTTATTTCAACTGATATTGTAGCAACAATCCCACTGTTCACATTGTGTTGGGAATACCATTTATATAAATACCAACCTACATATTTTTCTTCAAAGAAAAGTATGAAGAAAGAAATAAGGATACTGTCATGCATTTTTTAATACCAAATGTATGTGCAAAAATTGGAAAATAAGTGTTGATTATTTTTTTAATGTTTAACTTGGCACTAAATGAGAGTACCAGATCCACTATTATTATTGTCTTGAATCTACACTCCACTGTAACCCTAATTCACTAGTAGATAAAATGAAGAATCCATCACATTTATCAAAAAGAAACTACCCCACCTCAGAAATGCTAAACACAGTTACCAAATGACCCAGCAATTTCAGTCCTAGGTCTATATGCAAGAAAAAGGAAAACAAATATGCCCACACAAACCTGTAGATGACTGTTTATAGCAACACTATTCAAAATAACCAAAAGGTGGTAACAACCCAAATCTCCACCAATAGATAACAATATCTATCAACCCAAATCTCCACCAATAGAATAAACAAAATGTGGCATATCTACATACAGAGGATTACTCACCCATAAAAAGGAACAGACTACTGAGACCTATGTCCACAAGGATGAACCTTGAAAGCATTATGAGAAATGAAGAAGCCAGCTGCAAAGACCAATAGTGTATGATTCCATTTACGTGAAATTTTCAGAATAGGAACAGTTATAGAGAAAGAAGGTAAGATTTGCGGTTGCTAGGGGCTCAGGGAAAAAGATGGGCAGTGCCTGCTAGTGGGCACAGGGTTTCGTCTAGAGTGATAAAAATATTATAAAACTTCAATCTAATCGTGAGAAAACATCAGACAAACACAAACAGAAAGGTGTTCTACAAAATAATTGGTGCTACAGTTAGATTCTGTGGCAAAAACAGAAAGCACACACAGACAAGCACTACGACCTCGGCTGAGTTACTTGTGCTCCCTGGACTCCCTGTGAAACGGGAGCTCACAGGGCTGCCATAAATCACAAAAATTAAATGCCCACTCACACCTCCTGCTGGATAAATTTTTATTTTTGTTGCTGCTGCCAAGTATTTAAGGACATTAAGATAGAAGTTAAGATAAGCCTCTAGTCACCAAATGACTCACTGGTGTTTGCTGCCCAACAGAGTAGCCACTGGCCACATGTGGTTATTTAAATTTAAATTTAAAATTCAGTTCCTGAGGCCCATGAGCCATATTTCATGTGCTTCACAGTCACACGTGTCTAATGGCTACAGTACTGGACAGCACAGATCAAAAAACATATCAAAAAGATGAATTTCTTTAGATCCAGAACATTTTTCACCACCACTGCACTAGAGATCTAAACATACCTAAGTGAACTATTACATACTAAACTGTATATCCAGCTTTAAACCTTTAGATCTAGCTTAAGAAACTGTTAGCATCAACTAGTGAAAGTTCTGTCAGGTCAATAATAAGACGGAGGGAAAAAACTAAGCTGATGAGTGGTCACTAAAAGTATTTGTGAAATGTATTTCAGACAAAAAGAAACAAAAATAAATCAAACTGCAACTAAGGTCCTTATCAGTGAATGGTCTGGGCTGTTAAATAACCATTTCCAAATGTAAAACTATGATAGTCTCCTATTATTACAAACTGCTAAGGAGAAGGAACTGAGTAAATGAGTAGCAGAGGTCTCTGAACTCAACCAGTTTGTGACACCAATTTCTCATCCATAAATTATATTTTTTAGAAAGTATTTTTAAATATCTATGACTTTTCAACTTTTTCTAGTTTACTTTTCTAGTTTTACTCTTCCACAGAAGAAGGCTTAAATCTCTGAAAGCAGTGCGATATTGTTGTATTTTAGCCACTTTCTATGAAACAGAAGAAAATGTTTCATAGATAAAAAAAATCTTGTTTTCTGATTTTTACTAATAATTTCTAAGAAAGTAGAAGGTCATTCCTCAGTGCTTCTCACTTATAGTATTACACTAGATGCTCTGAACTACATGGAGAATATTACAGACTGGCATGATTCCATGAACAGGCAGAACCAGATCAAGAAGCTTAGTTTAAGTGTTCTTCACAAACAAGAAGGAAGGCACCTGTCCACTTTCATGTAAGCTGAGAAAGATTCTGGACCACTGGGTAGGATGTCTTTAGGTTCAGATACAAAATGGTGATAAGTCCAAATTTATGATGGAATATTGAATAATAATTAAAACACCCCCCACTGTAACTGAAATGCTTTCACATCCAAGATACATTATCCCTAAGAAGGAACTAAATGGAGTCATTGGAAGAAAAGAGCAAGCATTTGGCTTTAAAGTGAATGCACTTTTCTTGCCTTATTCCAGCTGGAATATACCCAGTAATTATGTCTGGAAGTTACAGGGCACTTTCCCCTGGGAAGCTTTAAGTGCTTTAAAAACATGGGCTAATCCACCTTTACAATATCCGCAAGCAGCAGAGAGAGGCTTAGTATACTCTCTAACACAAAAAAGTTGGAGTTCCCTGAAATGACACAACTCGGAGTTGGGTGAGTCAAGATAGGAATTTTTATGTTCTGGCTCAGCACCCACATACACTGAACTAGAAGATTTCAGCAGACCACTAGAAACTCTAAGGGTGTTTCAGCATGAGTCAAAGCCTCTGAAGAAAGGTTGGCAAATTCCCAGGAGGTCAGATCCCTTGGCAGAATTACTGGTGGCCACAGGAAGTCTTGAAAGAATGGCTCTTTGCTTAATCAAAAGCAAAGAGGAGCCACATTAACATCCCAAAGATGTGTTCATACACTAAATATGCATTTGTAATGTGTTTACCTTCCACAATCTGAAATAAAAGTCATCCGTAAATTGCTTATATAAAATTATAAAACACATAAATATTTTATACTCGATTTATTGTGTCAGATGTTCAGTTTGTATTTCAACTCTAGTTCTCAGGTCAAACCTAAGTAAATGATTAATTAAGCCTTGGTATGTCTGGCAAGGAAGCCAGGATATACCCTTAGCTCTGACCATTTCAAAGAAACCCCTTTTCAGGATTAGAGACTGGACTTCACAACCAGAATGGGTAGTTTACTCCAGAAATACTTCCTTTTCCTGTGTTTTCTTTTGATGTTATGCCCTTGCCTTAGTGCTTGCCTAATCAGCCATGCCATTATAATGGGGTGAGAACTGAACACTGGCAGAGACAAAAACTATTATTTTTCCTGGCTTTCAAAAACGAAAACCTCACAGAACTTCCCAAACTCCACTTATATCTTAAATCCTGGGACACCAATGCAAAGCTATGTACACACAAAACTCACTCACAAATGTTTATACCAGTCTTACTCATAGTTGCCAAAATTTAGAAGCAACCAAGATGTCCTTCAGTGGGTAAATGGTTAAATAAACTGTAGTACATCCATACAATTAAATATCATTCGGCGATAAATGAAATGAGCTATCAAGCCACAAAAATACATGGAGGAACCTTAAATACATATCACTCAGTAAAAGAAGCTGATCTGAATGATTCCAACTATATACAACTGTAGAAAAGGCAAAACTATGGCAATAGCGAAAAGATCAGTGGTTGACAGAGGACCAGGGGAAGGGGAGAAGGGGTGAACAGGTGGAACACAGAAAACTTTTAGGGCAGTGAAACTATTCCGTATGATGCTGTTAACAGTGGATACATGTGCTTTATACAACTGTCAAAACCCATAGAATTGAACAACACAGTGAATGTTAAGGTCAAGCATGACTTTAATTAATAATAATGAATTAATACTGGCTCATCAATCATAACAAATGTACCACACAAATGCAAGATATTAATAATGGGGAAAATTGGGGGTGCAGGGTGTGGAGAGAGAAGTAAGAGGTGATAAGAACTATTTTCTGTAAGCCAAAAGTTGCTTCAAAAAAAATAAAAATAAAATCTATTAATTTACTAAAAAAAAAAAACCACTGATAGACCTTATGTACTTTAAATCCAGAGACACATGTAGAGAATATTATTTAATTGACAGCTCTTATGGTAAATTCACCTTTTTAGTGAATATGTTGAGCTCTAAAAATCACACCTCCAATTAGTCAATTTTTTAAAAAGACTTTATACCCTCCATGCTGTTCTTTTATTAAACTAAATAAAGATGAGTTTTCTCAAAATTCTGACCAGGGGAATAGAGCTAATGCAGAGGTAGAAAGAATAAGCAACCAATTTGTGAATCGCTGGCTCTCTCTTGCATTGAGTAATCAACTCATTTCATGTGCTAGATTTCCTCTTTAGTCATTCTGCCTCTCAAATACATTACTAGTTTTTTTCTGTTATTATTAATCAAAATTTTAACTATATCCCAAGTTTCCTGAGGGTATGGACCATGTCTTAGCTACCTGGAACATCCTGCCCAAGGACAGTGACAGAAGGAGAGGGAGGACCGCCTTACAAGGATTTCCTCGTACAGTCTCAACAGGAAACACGTGATACACTCAAACTGGATATTATACATTCAAACGGAGTTTGATCAAGAGGCAACTTTTAAAGTCAGGGCAGGGTAGTGTTACTAACAAGAACATAAAGAACCTACCCCCTTAGTGCTGGAAAAATTGATTCCTGGAATTCAGAGACAGACACAGAGAGGGGAGGGAGCAAATAGGGAGGGCTATAGAGTCCTCTGGCCTGGACCCAATGAAGAAGAGCTGTGGGAATAAACACCCAATATTCTCCACCTGCCCTCAGACCTCCTGATTTCTTCCCATTGGTCAAATCTGTCTGGAAGCTGAAGGGCAAGGGTGTTTACTGGTGTAATCCACACAGGTCAGGCCCCTGGGAACAGAGCAGGATGGAGAAGGGATGCAGGAGTGTAAATAGAAGATATCCATACACCTCAGAGCACACACACATACAAGCGTGACACAAGTGCACACAACTTTCACTTCTATCCATTATACACTTCAGACTCAGAACTACCTAGGTTCAAATCCTAACTTCTTGATCTTCAGGCAAGTGATTTAACCTATAAGCCTTAGCTTCACCACTTGCAAAACAGTATTAACTAGAGGAAATGAATGAAAGTTTTAAGGATAAAATAAGAAAACAAAGTGTTTACAGCCTGTATCCAGGAAGCACTTGCCCCAAAACACTCAAGTACAGTTTCTAACACATCATCTTACACTTACTTTTGGCCCTTCAGATGCTTAATGAATGTGTTCTCTATCCCCAGGTTCAGAGTACAGTCTTTCAACACAGGCAAGAGCTGGTTCATTTTAGTCCTCTGCTGTCCCCCATGCACCTACCCCCGAGAGTGCTGAGTAAACAGGGCAGCAAGGTAAATGTTGACTGAAGACACACACGACCCCTCTAATAAAAGTAGAAAGGCTTAATTGATTTAACTGGTGGAAGCACCATTAACGAAATCACTAGCTGTTTTCCTCTGGTCTATAAAATGTCCACTTCATAAGATAACGTAACCATGCTTCTTCATGCAGGAGTTTTTATATAAAATTCGAGTAACTCAGCAGACATACCTTCCCAGCAAGCACTTCCAATTTTAATATATACGAAGTATGAATCATTCCAATTGGGGATAATAAGAAAAAAGGGAACTGGGAATAAAAAAGAAAAATAAAGCAGATGGCAGAGGAGAAACAGAAGTCTTGGGAAAGACAAACATGGGAAGGAAGCGCGGTCCTGCAGTTACCCTCCAGCGCGCAGTGCCTGGGGGGAAGGAAGCGGCTCCACGTGTGTGGAGGGGAGGCCCGTGGCCGCCCAGGCAGGGACTGCTAGAGCCACGGGGGTACAGTACACACTCCTTTGTGTTGGGAATGAATGAGGACGGGCTGGGACCCAAAGATGAAACTACTCTGGCATCCCAGGTAAGCCCACTCGGCCTCACTGAGTCCACCGCGGAGAGAAGGTAGTAGATCCTGGAGGCCCACTCAGGAGTACAGAGCCTTAAGATGGGGTCAACGACCACCAGCGCTAAGCAGCAGAAAAGCGCTGAACATTTGGACAAAGAACCAGTTGAAGGGCAGTAGTCTCTAGCTATGACTTTGCAAGAAAGAAAACCAAACAAAGCACAAACAGGTCTCAGTAATTGTCAGGGATGATGTATCTAGAAACCTGAGTAACTTTCAGTCAGTGAGAATGTAGCCATTAGGTATTTTAAATGGTAGAGTGTTAATAGAAGAAATTGATTACATAGGTGTTGGGAGACTGAGAAAGTAAAACGGGGACACAGAGATAACCCGGTACTATAACTGCTAGAAGCAGCTACAGTCTAAGGGCTGCAGAAACAGAAGGGAAGACGTGGGGAGACCAGAACCGTGATGCTCAAAGGCCAAACTGGGCACGGGGTAGGGGAAGAGGACACACAGAGTGTAAGTGGTACTCAGACCTTGGTTAGGGGCCATGGCAAAGCTGGTGCCGACAATTCCTCAAGAATTTACAGCCTAGAGCTATAGCTGCCGCAGGGGAAATGCTGACGGTAGCTGAAAAGAGCAAAGTCCTTTCTCCCTCTTTCTCCTACATTTCCATCTTCCGCCAGTGTCTCCAACTGCCAGAAACCAACAGGAATCCAGCTGGCTAGGAAATCTGGGAACTGTATTTCACAGAGCTCCAGCCCGAGCCTCACAAAGCCAAGTAGAAAATGGTGAGCTTGAAGCTGAAAAAGTTTGAGACCCACATTTTCTTAGGTTTTGACTTCCTGGACTGAGAGCTCTCCGATAGCCTTTCCAGGAACCTAGCGCTGATTTTTGCGAACTAGTAAATGTCATGAAGCTTTCCTGACTAAAAATAAGTTGGAATATTTCACTAGAACTCCTTTCCTCTGTCAGGATTATAAATCTATTTTCTATTCATTTGGGCCAGAAATTTCATAGGATAGAACATAAAAAAACACTGTTATAATTGAGAACACTGCCCAAATGCAACAATTCTGTCCAACAAAGGAAAATTCTTCAGAGATTCCCAGCATTTCTAAAAGCTGTTTATATATCTCCTAATTCTCCTGCACGAAGAGTTGACCTCTGTATTGGGATGAAATTTGAGGGACCCTGAGAGGAATGAGTGTATTTCATTTTGAAGGTAAGAGAGATGTGAATTGAATCATCAGGGATCAGTGGGTAGTCAATGTCCAGGAAACCAGAGATCTGCCTCCTCCTACTCACACTCCTGTGTGGTCCCCTCCCATACTGAATAAGGATGACCTGGGTGACCAATAGGATCGTGCAGAAATGACCACATGTGATTTTCAAGCTCATAAAAAGCACTGAGGCTTCCATCTTGCTTTCTGTTCAATTACTCACTCTGGGAAAAGCCAGCCCCCAGAATGTAAGGACATTCTCTGTAGCACTACAGAGATGGTCACGTGGCAAGGCACTGAGACTGTCTGCCAACAGCCATATGAATGAGCCACGGTGTGAACGCACCCTCCAGGCCCAGGCCAGCCTTCAACTGACTGCAGCTCCAACCGACATCTTTACTACAACCTTGGAGACACCCAGAGCCAGACCCACCCAGCTAGGTCACTCCCAAATTCCTAACCTACAGGAACTCTGAGAGAAAATATATGTTTATTCTTATTTTAAGGCATGAAGATCAGGAATAACTTACTATGAAGCAATAGGTAACTAATATACCCTCAAAGAGCCCTCCTTTATATTCTCTCATTCCATAGTCAAATGGACCAGATTCACTTAACATGCATTGCTTCTGGTTCCCTGATGGGGCCTGAAAGAATCTTATCACTTCACTAATGTGGTTTATTTAAAGAGTCCAGCTGCTCCCAACCCTCTCTATCTATTCCACTATTCTTTTAACATATCTTGAATTTTCTGTCAACTATAGCCAAGAGAGGAATTAGACACCCCTAAGGTTTTAAGCCCCCTCATACTAGAAGCCTTTAAGCAGATGATCAAAGGTTATAAAATGTTTCTTATACCAATTGGAAGGGGGGATTAGATGACTTCCAAGGTTTCTAATAACACTAAGAAGGTTCTAATGATGCCGGGATTCTTGTTTGCAGAGTCGAAGAATGAACTTAGCAAACACCCAAGGTAGGAGAGCCAGGGAGAGAGGCTTTTATTTAGAGATCAGTGAGAGAATACACCCTGGGCCAAGATAGCCCGGGGTGGTGTGTTGTCTAGGGGATTTATAGGCAGTTGAGGATTTGGGGGAACTGAGGGCTTAGGGTGTGGACTTGTACCACCCGCCCTGCCCTCAAGGTGGGCTGAATTGTTGTCTGCTTGCTAGGGCTGTTTACAGTGAAGTCACGGGTTATGCTGAGATACCCTTCTTTATTTGCGGAACACTCAAACATTCTAGGCCAAGTTGCTTCTGGCCTTTTGAGCTTTAACTGATCTCTCTGAAGATGTCTATATTCCTAGTCTGTATCTTTCCCCTAGAGAATTAGCGTGACCTTGACTTTACATAATGCTTAACACAGAGTTTCAATAGGGACTTCTTTACATTGTTACATTGCTCTGACTGCAAATATCCTGCCTTGCTTTTTCCAGAGGCCCTCACCCTACTCTGACTACACCCAAGGTCCCTGTCTCACTAAGACACAAGTCTCGGGGTGTTCCTTCCAAAAACTATAGTAATTCTCAGGTATAACTAAATACTGGAAGTAGCCTGGAGTGCACAAGGATAAAAGGAATTAAAATGGTTTATAAACTTAAAAAGAAATGGGGGGGCAGAGCCAAGATGGCGGCGTGAGTAGAACAGTGGAAATCTCCTCCCAAAACCACATATATCTATGAAAATATAACAAAGACAACTTTTCCTAGAACAGAGACCAGAGGACACAGGACAACATCCACACCACATCCACACCTGCGAGAACCCAGCACCTCGCGAAGGGTGTAAGATACAAGCCCCAGCCCTGCAGGACCCGAGCGCCCCTCTCCCCAGCTCCCAGCAGGAAGAGAAAAGTTGGAGCGGGGAAGGAGAGGGAGCCCAGGGCTGCTGAACACCCAGCCCCAGCCATCTGGACTAGAGCACAGACACAGTGCATGCGTGGGGTCCTGGAAACTAGGGAAACAGGCCAGCAAGACCGGCGAGCAGGTGCCTGAGGCCGGCACCGGAGAAAATAGAAACACGAGCGGCCATTTTTGTTGTTGTTGTTGTTGTTGTTTTTGTTTTTGTTTTGTTTTGGCGAGTGCTTTTTGGAAGTCTTAAAGGGACAGGGACCCCAATACTAAGGAAACAGGGCAGCAAGACCGGTGAGCGGGTACCTGAGGCCAGCACAGGACAAGAAAGGAATGCGAGCAGCCATTTTATTTTTTTCTTTTGTCTTTTATTGGCAAGTGCTTTTTGGAAGTCTTAAAGGGGCAGGAACCCCAATACTAGGGAAACAGGGCAGCAAGACCACTGAGTGGGTGCCTGAGGCCGGCACCAGAGAATAAAGAAATGGGAGAGACCATTTTCTTTCTCTTTTTACTTTTTTTCGCGAGTGCTTTTTGGAAGTCTTAAAGGGAGAGGGACCCCAATACGAGGGAAACAGGGCAGCAAGACTGGTGAGGGGGGTGCCTGAGGCCCGTGCCGGAAAACAAAGAAACATGAGCGGCCAATTATTTTTTTCTTCTTTTCTTGGCAAGTGCTTTTTGGAAGTCTTAAAGGGACAGGGAACCCAATACTAGGGAAACAGGGCAGCAAGACCAGTGAGCAGGTGCCTGAAGCCGGCACCTGAGGACAAAGAAAAGCGAGCAGTTTTTTTTTTTAATTAATTACAAAAATTTTTTTTGTTGTTTTGTTTTTGTTTGTTCTTTTGTTTTGGCAAGAGCTTTTTGGAAGTCTTAAAGGGGCAGGGCAGGACAATTACTCCAGAGGTAGGGAATCTGGGGATCTCTGGGCACTCTAACCCTCTGGGCAGCAGGGAATACAGAGGCCCCTTACCGAGATAAATAGCCTCCCGACCGCTCCCCATCCAATGGGGCTCCACCATTTTGGAGGAGCAGCCAGAGCCAGGTCACACCCACAGCAACAGCAGAGATAAACTCCATAGCAGCCAGGCAGAAAGCAGAAACCCTGTCTGCGTGCAGCTGCCCAGAACAAGCCACTAGAGGTCACTGTTCTCCCAGGAGAGGAAGGCCACAAACCAACAAGAGGGGAAGTTCTTCCAGCCGTCATTCGTTCCAGCTCTGCAAACTATTTCTATCACCATGAAAAGGCAAAATTACAGGCAATCCAAGATCACACAGGCCACAACAGAGAAGGAGACAGACCTAACCAGTCTCCCTGAAAAAGAATTCAAAATAAAAATTATAAACATGCTGATGGAGATGGAGAGAAAAATGCAAGAGCAATGGGATGAAGTCTGGAGGGAGATCACAGATGCCAGGAAGGAGAATACAGAAGTGAAACAAACCATGGAAGGATTTATAAGCAGAATGGATAAGATGCAAGAGGCCATTGAAGGAATAGAAACCAGAGAACAGGAACACATAGAAGCTGACATACAGAGAGATAAAAGGATCTCCAGGAATGAAACAATACTAAGAGAACTGTGTGACCAATCCAAAAGGAACAATATCCATATTATAGGGGTAACAGAAGAAGAAGAGAGAGGAAAAGGGATACAAAGTGTCTTTGAAGAAATAATTGCTGAAAAATATGCCAAGCTGGGGGAGGAAATAATCGAACAGACCACGGAAATACACAGAACCCCCAACAGACAGGATCCAAGAAGGAGAACACCAAGACACATAATAATTAAAAAGGCAAGGATCAAAAACAAGGAAAGAGTTTTAAAGGCAGCTAAAGAGAAAAAGGTCACCTATAAAGGAAAACCCATCAGGCTATCATCAGACTTCTGGACAGAAACCCTACAGGCCAGAAGAGACTGGCATGATATATTTAATGCAATGAAACAGAAGGGCCTTGAACCAAGGATACTGTATCCAGCATGATTTTCACTTAAATATGATGGAGGGATTAAACAATTCCCAGACAAGCAAAAGCTGAGGGAATTTGCTTCCCACAAACCATCTCTACAGGGCATATTACAGGGACTGGACTAGATTGGAGCACTCCTAAAAAGAGCACAGAACAAAACACCCAACATATGAAGAATGGAAGAGGAGGTATAAGAAGGGAGAGAAGAAAAGAATCTTCAGACAGTGTATATAACAGCTAAATAAGTGAGCTAAGTTAGGCAGTATGATTCTAAAGAGGCTAACCTTGAACCTTTGGTAACCACGAATTTAAAGCCTGCAATGGCAATAAGTACCTATCTCTCAATAGTCACCCTAAATGTAAATGGACTTAACGCACCAATCAAAAGACACAGAGTAATAGAATGGATAAAAAAGCAATACCCATCTATATGCTGCTTACAATAAACTCACCTCAAACCCAAAGACATGCACAGACTAAAAGTCAAGGGATGGAAAAACATATCTCAGGCAAACAACAGTGAGAAGAAAGCAGGGGTTGCAGTACTAATATCAGACAAAATAGACTTCAAAACAAAGAAAGTAACAAAAGATAAAGAACGACACTACATAATGATAAAGGGCTCAGTCCAACAAGAGGATATAACCATTATAAATATATATGCACCCAACTCAGGAGCACCAGCATATGTGAAACAAATACTAACAGAACTAAAGGGAGAAGTAGAATGCAATGCATTCATTTTAGGAGACTTCAACATGCCACTCACCCCAAAAGATAGATCCACTGGGCAGAAAATAAGTAAGGACACAGAGGCACTGAACAACACACTAGAACAGATGGACCTCATAGACATCTATAGAACTCTACATCCAAAAGCAACAGGATATACATTCTTCTCAAGTGCACATGGAACATTCTCCAGAATAGATCACATACTAGCCCACAAAAAGAGACTCAGTAAATTCCAAAATATTGAAATTCTACCCACCAATTTTTCAGACCACAAAGGTATAAAACTAGAAATAAATTCTACAAAGAAAACAAAAAGGCTCACAAACACATGGAGGCTTAACAACATGCTCCTAAATAATCAATGGATCAATGAACAAATCAAAATAGAGATCAAGGAATATACAGAAACAAATGACAACAACAACACAAAGCCCCAACTTCTGTGGGATGCAGCGAAAGCAGTCTTAAGAGGAAAGTATATAGCGATCCAGGCACACTTGAAGAAGGAAGAACAGTCCCAAAGGAGATAGTCTAACATCACAATTATCGAAACTGGAAAAAGAAGAACAAATGAGGCCTAAAGTAAGCAGAAGGAGGGACATACTAAAGATCAGAGAAGAAATAAACAAAATTGAGAAGAATAAAACAATAGCAAAAATCAGTGAAACCAAGAGCTGCTTCTTTGAGAAAATAAACAAAATAGATAAGCCTCTAGACAGACTTATTAAGAGAAAAAGAGAATCAACACACATCAACAGAATCAGAAATGAGAACAGAAAAATCACGACAGACTCCACAGAAATACAAAGAATTATTAAAGACTACTATGAAAACCTATATGCCAACAAGCTGGAAAACCTAGAAGAAATGAACAACTTCCTAGAAAAATACTACCTTCCAAGACTGACCAAGGAAGAAACACAAAAGTTAAACAAACCAATTACGAGCAAAGAAATTGAAACGGTAATAAAAAAACTACCCAAGAACAAAACCCCGGGGCCGGACGAATTTACCTCAGAATTGTATCAGACACACAGAGAAGACATAATAGCCATTCTCCTTAAAGTTTTCCAACAAATAGAAGAGGAGGGAATACTCCCAAACTCATTCTATAAAGCCAACATCACCTTAATACCAAAACCAGGCAAAGACCCCACCAAAAAAGAAAATTACAGACCAATATCCCTGATGAATGTAGACGCAAAAATACTCAATAAAATATTAGCAAACTGAATTCAAAAGTATATCAAAAGGATAACACACCATGACCAAGTGGGATTCATCCCAGGGATGCAAGGATGGTACATTTGGAAAATCCATCAACATCATCCACCACATCAACAAAAAGAAAGACAAAAACCACATGATCATCTCCATAGATCCTGAAAAAGCATTTGACAAAGTTCAACATCCATTTATGATAAAAACTCTCAGCAAAATGGGAATAGAGGGCAAGTACCTCAACATAATAAATGCCATATATGATGAACCCACAGCCAACATCATACTGAACAGCAAGAAGCTGAAAGCTTTTCCTCTGAGATCAGGAACTAGACAGGGATGCCCACTCTCCCCACTGTTATTTAACATAGTACTGGAGGTCCTAGCCACGGCAATCAGACAAAACAAAAAAATAGAAGGAATCCAGATTGGTAAAGAAGAAGTTCAACTGTCACTATTTGCAGATGACATGATATTGTAAATAAAAAACCCTAAAGACTCCACTCCAAAACTACTAGAACTGATATCGGAAAACAGCAAAGTTGCAGGATACAATATTAACACACAGAAATCTGTAGCTTTCCTATACACTAACAATGAACCAATAGAAAGAGAAATCAGGAAAACAATTCCATTCACCATTGCATCAAAAATAATAAAATACCTAGGAATATACCTAACCAAAGAAGTGAAAGACCTATACCCTGAAAACCAGAAGTCACTCTTAAGAGAAATTAAAGGGGACACTAACAAATGAAAACTCATCCCATGCTCGTGGCTAGGAAGAATCAATATCGTCAAAATGGCCATCCTGCTCAAAGCAATATACAGATTTGATGCAATCCCTATCAAATTACCAGCAACATTCTTCAATGAACTGGAACAAATAATTCAAAAATTCATATGGAAACACCAAAGACCCCAAATAGCCAAAGCAATCCTGAGAAAGAAGAATAAAGTAGGGGGGATCTCACTCCCCAACTTCAAGCTCTACTACAAAGCCATAGTAATCAAGACAATTTGGTACTGGCACAAGAACAGAGTCACAGACCAGTGGAACAGATTAGAGAGTCCAGACATTAACCCAAACATATATGGTCAATTAACATTTGATAAAGGAGTCATGGACATACAATGGTGAAATGACAAGTCTCTTCAACAGATGGTGCTGGCAAAACTGGACAGCTACGTGTAGGAGAATGAAACTGGACCATTGTCTAACCCCATACACAAAAGTAAATTCAAAATGGAGCAAAGACCTGAATGTAAGTCATGAAACCATAAAACTTTTAGAAAAAAACATAGGCAAAAACCTTTAAGACATAAACATGAGTGACCTCTTCTTGAACATATCTCCCCAGGCAAGGAAAACAACAGCAAAAATGAACAAGTGGGATTATATTAAGCTGAAAAGCTTCTGTACATCAAAAGACACCATCAATAGAACAAAAAGGAACCCTACAGTATCAGAGAATATATTTGAAAATGACAGATCCAATAAAGGCTTGACGTCCAAAATATATAAAGAGCTCACACACCTCAACAAACATAAAACAAATAATCCAATAAAAAAATGGACAGAGGAACTGAACAGACAGTTCTCCAAAAAAGAAATACAGATGGCCAACAGACACAGGAAAAGATGCTCCACATCGCTAATTATCAGAGAAATGCAAATTAAAACTACAATGAGATGTAACGTCACAACAGTTAAGGATGGCTACCACCCAAAAGACAAACAACAACAAATGTTGGTGAGGCTGTGGGGAAATGGGAACCCTCCTACACTGCTGGTGTGAATGTAAATTAGTTCAACCATTGTGGAAAGCAGTATGGAGGTTCATCAAAATGCTCAAAATAAACTTACCATTTGACCCAGCTTGGATTAACACTTATTCTACAGGCACACACCTGATTATCTACATTTGCTCTCTTACAGCACTAAACTATGTTTTCTACCTTTATCTTGCATCTACCTACCACTTCAGCATTTTATTAAAAATAATAATAATAATAATAATAATAAGGGAGAAATGTGGGATTCACATATAAATCAAGTATAAGAATCAAACGAATATTCATATTTGACCTGATTGTTTATAGTTCATAATGCGTGATCAAAACCGAAAGTTTCTGTGACGACTGCCCTTGTACCGTTCACCATGTAAGAACTTATTCACTATGTAAGAACTTGTTCAGAATGTAAAAACTTGTTTGTTGTGCTTCAGAAGATACGAGACTGATGAGAATTAGACTTGGGGTGGATTAATGATTGTGCATTGAGTCCCCTGTACAGAATTTTATTGTTGTTAACTGTTAACAACTATTTGATCAATAAATATGAGAGATGCCCTCTCAAAAAAAAAAAAAAAAAGAAATGACACTCAGCCTAACTAGTAATTAAAGCAATGCAAATTTAAAGCAACTAGTAAAGCATTAATTTTCACGTGCCAGATTGGCAAAATCTACAAGTTTCAGAAACACATCAGGGCAAAGGATGGAGAAACAGACATTGTAGGTGGGGTGTGAATCAGTGCTTGGTCTTTGAAAGGCAATTTAGCAATTATTAAAAATTTAACTGTACATAGCCCGCATGACTTCAGCACTTTTAGTTGTGAACAAAACTATCCCTTCACCTCTATTTGCAAGGACAAAATCCTATAAATGACCTAAATGTCCATCAATTTTTAAAATGTGTAAAAATAAATTGCATTGTAATCATACAATGCACAGCCAGCAACCTACAGCATGAGCTGGATCTATCTGCAGGCTATGAAACACCCTCAAGATATAGCATTAGGGTGAAAGAAAAGTAATGCCCCATTAGTATAAAAAGGGAAGGGAGGGAGGACCTATAAGCACAGAAAATGTCTGGAAGGAGTTTTAAAAATGCTATTTATAGTTGCCTCTAGGGAGGGTAATAGGGACTTGGAAGGACTTTTTACTGTATGCTCTTTTGTACTACATGCATGTTATGTTTCTATTTTTTTTTTTAAGTAGGGGGAAGTGCTTAATATGAAGAATAAAAGAAAAAAATAAAGGCTTAAGTTTCAGCTATTTTTCAACTAACTTATAATGCAATCCATCAAAGTAGCCAGAGTCTGGCTTTGGGATCAAGACACTCATATGCACATTCAACCATTAAAAATAATCTTTGAGAGAAAAAGGGTCCTTCACACTGTCAGTGTGCCTCTCACTGATTAAGGAACAAGAGCTCTCTTGCCATCTTCATGCAAACCACTAACTCAAGGACTGGAGGCATCCACAAGATGAACATCTTCCTGCTCTAAGCTTTGTGAATCACAAAATGTGATAGAATTGCCTTTCTTTGAACATTTAGGAAAAGGCAAGGTTAAAGAAATAAAAAGGAATTGGCATTCCTTTTACTAACTGGTGGGCATTGCCCAGAGCATCCAAGTGCTATCAAAATGCTGGCCGCTCCTACCACTGCCTCTACCAGTACATATCAGATGGGATTTTCTTCTCCATTGACCAAACCCTTTCTTCAATTGAGTACTTTCCAGATTGGTGATCAGCTTCAAAGAAGTCGGGTAAGTGGCTGTTAATTATTCTCAGTGTGTGTGACATAAAAGGGAAATCGAAGTAGGACAACAAGCTTTCAAAAAGAACACTCCTTTCCTCTTTTGGCCAATATGTTAAAGATGAGACCTTTACCTCTTAAAATGGACCTGCATTTGCCAAAAGGTAGGGGAGCTTTTGTTCATCTACCTATAAATAAATTACAACTATCTAAAAACATTCATGTAAGTGTTATCAAATATGGATTATGACCTAATAGAAAAGGAGGGAAATATCCAGAGCTTTCCTAATAAATTATTTAAGCAATGCTATCATGAGACTAGATAGAAAACTGCCCAACTTTACCAACCTCTTCACCCAGATGTTCAGATTCTTTTTCAATTTTAAAATCAAGAGATTTTAAATAATTTGAAGGTTGTTTAAAGGGAAATCCTTCTTTAATAATTAGAAATAAGATTTATTTGCAGACTATATTATAAATCAAGCACAGGCCTGCAGTTAGATCCCAGAATCAAAACACAATGCCTGAAGAACCGGGGACTTACATACCAAGAAAAGGCCAAGTGCCCCAAGTCAGAATATGCTGAGAACCCTACAACTACAATAATTGGTAGGGAAATATATAAACATGTTAATAAGGACACAGATAACCCCTATCTCCACCTCTATACAATGTAAATTCCACGAAATCAGGACCCTCATCCTATCCTACAAATGCCTGTCACATGGCAGGTGCTCACTAAAATAACAGAAACTTATTTTTATGAAGGTATCTACTTTCTCCACTAACAGGTAGGATATCTGAAGTCATTAACTATCTACCTTGTGGTTTTGACTACTGTTTATGTAAAAATAAAAGCTAAGTTCAACTGAAATTTTCAAAGTAACATGAACATAGTCACATTCTTTTATTTTGATGTGCACCATATGGAAATTTCTTAATTCATAAAATTATGGATTTGGCTTATCCAGTAGTAGCAAAATCTGGTTTCTGAAAGTGGTTACATAAAAATGTCCTGTTACATTTTTTTAATTCAATAAATTGTAATACGTATCCATGTTTATCGAACATTGTAAGTACATTATAAATTAAATAGGCCTTTGGCGGCCAGTGCAGAATCTGATGGCCACTCTGGGTTGCACTGCCCAAATGGGCTGTCCATGAAATGTTGGTCCACAGTGAGTCACTCGGGATGCCCCAGGAAGTGGTCTGAGAAACCTGAGGGTAAAATTAAACAGGTTTCTTCCCTAAAGGATTCCTGAGAGACTGCAATACTAAGTGTGCATCTATGAAAAAGATGATGTAAGTTTCTCAAGCTTATTTGACCCGGAAATACTTTGCAATGTATGTGTGGTTCCTGTTGGGTCTCCTTTCCCCCACAATACATAAATGAACTACAGAGAGAGCTGTTTCCTCTAACCCAGCATAAGCTCAGTGGGGACTTACAAGTTCCCTTTCCAGCACTGAGACCTGAGAAAAGTTACTTCCTTCATCATTAAAGATATGACCTAATTCATACTTTGCTGTAAGGAAACCCAAAATTGAGTTAAACAATTAATAACTGTTTTGATTATTATCATTTCTGTCTCAAAGTGCTTGGGCAGCCGCAACAAAATAACAGACTGGGTGACCTAACAGAAATTTAGTCTCACTAAATTAGGTTCTGGAGGCTGGAAAGTTCAAGACCAAGACCTGGCCAGGTTCTGAGCCCACTCCTACTCCTTGAAGGCTCTCCTCCTAAAGGCTTGTGGATGACCACCTTTTCCACTGTGTCCTCACATGTAACTGCCATAAAGGCCCTGTTTCCACATACAGTCACATTATGGGTTAAGGCTTCAGCACAGTAATTTAGGGGAGGGGGGTCACAATGTTATCTCTCACTTCTTAATATCTACTATATTGCTGAAAGATTAAAATCTCAAACTGTTGAGATGTGAACAAGTTTGTCCCTCTACTGCTCTCACAGATCCATGGAGCATGAAGTTGTTGATCTGTCTCTTTCCATGAAATAAATTAAGCTATTCTACCCTGAGAAGATGTACAAGCAAAGAGAAATGGTCCTCTGCCTTCCTGACTCAGCCCAGCCATCAGGATGATAGCAAGCTGTGTTATCATAAAGGGGTCAAACAGGAGAGCGCTTAGGTGTGGGAAATAGGAGCTCCAGATACATTTTACAGCTTTTCACATCATTTAGTGGGAAAACCACTTTCAGAAACCAGATTTTGCTACTGCTGGATAAGCCAAATCCATAATTTTATGAATGAAGAAATTTCCATATGGTGCACATCAAAACAAGTAATTATAATCCTATGTGATGAGAATATAAAGGATGAAAAGTAACTAAGATAAAAAGTCAAACAGACTAAAAGAAAATGTCAAAACATAAAAATTAACATTAATATTAATATTTGATGGCATACAGAAGCTACTATAAACAATAGCTGCATGTACTAATAAGTAAATAGGAAATGCAAAGAAGCCAACAACTCTTCAGCCAGAGGGAGCCTCTGGGAACTCCTTGCCCACATCACGGTGTTGGTGCTTTTCTGTATCTCAGTCTTCTCAGATGCCCTCGCTTTGCCCATCATTATCCTCCAGGCAAAGGCCAGCTCAGCTTTCATTCTTCACATCCATATGACCTCCCATCCATTAATGACCACATTCCCCCCAGATTCCTCCTCAAACATCATTTTAAGCTTTGATTAAAGTCCTCATTTACCTAATATAATTATTACCCCATGAGATGTGAAATTTTTTTGAGTGCATGGGCTAACCATGTCTTTCTCATCTTTGTATCTCCAGTCTCTGGCACAAGTCCTGACAGAGATGGGTATTCAGTAAATGCTGACTAAATAAACACAAATTACATTATTCATGAGGCAATAATAGGAAACAAACACAAGTTTAAAAACAATGTACTTAGTCAAAGAAATGCAATTTAAAGCAACTTTTACTATGGTAGGGAACACTGTACATTTCACAAAATAGCAAAATTTTATTTTAAACGATAAAAATTGGTTCAGCCTTTCAGAAAAGTTACAGCAAAACCTATTAAAAATCTCAGCAATCTATCCATTCCTGAGAATCAGTTAGAATTTTATCCAAAAGAAATAGCCAATAGAAAAAAAAAGTAGTATACAGAAATGTTCATTTTTTAAGATACCAAAATAAAAGAAAGTCCTTATGAAGGAAGAGAATGAGCAAAGTTTCCTACATCAACTCAATGAAATATTATGCAACCAAAAAACTTATAATTTAAGACTGCAGAAATATGGTGCATTTTTCTTAATTCTTAAGGTTCCAGGTGGAATAGTTCATCACAAGTTTATGTAAAGAATGCAAAATATGCCACTTCTGGAACATTGCAAACATATTTTTTTAAATAAAACTATTAATTATTTTTTAAACAATTCTAGTGAGGTGTATTCCACACACTATAGAGTTAATGCATTTAAAGTATACAAATTTAATGGCTTTTAATATATTCATCAAGTTGTACAAACATCAGCACAACAATTTCAGAACATTTTCATTACCTTAAAAAGAAACCCCACACTCCACAGCAGTCCATCCTCAATCCTCTCAGCATCCTCCCACCCAGCCCTCGACAACCATAAATCAATTTCTTACAGTTACCTATTTTGGACATTTTATCAAAGTGGGATCATACAATATGTAACCCTTTGTGACTGACTTCTTTCTTTTAGCATAATGTTATCAAAAGTTCATTCATGTTTTAGCTGCTATCCATGCTTCATTTCTTTTATTAATAACATTCCAATATACCACATTTCATTTACCCATTTCAGGTAATGGGCATTTGGATTGTTCTCACCTCCTAGCTGTTATAGACAGTGCTGCTATGAACATCTGTATAAAAGTTTTTGTGTGGACAAGTTTTCATTTCTCTGGGGATATCCCTAGGAGTAGATTCACTGCTATCATACCATAATTTTATGTTTAACTGTTTGAGGAACTAGACAGTTTTCCAAAGCACACGACCTACACACATCTTCATCAACACTTGTAATTATCTGTCTTTTTTATTTTAGTTATCTTAGATGGTTTGAGGTCATATCTCACTAAGGTTTTGACTTGTAATTCTCTGATGGCTTATGATATTAAGCATATTTTGATATGTTTATTAGCCATTTGTATTTCTCCTTTGGAGAAAACTCTATTCAGATCCTTTGCCAATTTTTAAACTGGATTATTTGCCTTTTTATTATTGAATTGTAATAGTTCTTTTTATATTCTGGATACTAGTCCCTTATCATAGATATGATATACAAAAATTTTCTCCCATTCTGTGGGCTGTCATTTCACTTTCTTAATGTTATTCTTTTAAGTGTGTCCAGAGAAACCTAAATATCATGGAGAGTTCATTCCTACCATAAACTATAAAAGAAGAACTAGGAAAAATTACATCATACCCTTTTCTCCTTGAAATCATATTTCATTACTCCTTTTCCTCAGAATTTCATCTAATATATTTATGCTCGGAAGTCTTTTACTGATTTATGAATATTCAATCATAGTTCTCTGCCACAAAAAGCTTTATATATACTTTAAAATGTTTAAATGCCTTTGATTTCCTGTGACCACAAAACTCTAAGCTTTAATATTTTTCTTCTGGATTCAGTTACTATAATTATTTTTATATTTTATTAGAATTACTTATAATAATATTCTACTTATTAATAGGACACAATATGCATATTTACTATGACAAACAGGTATTGCATTTATTGGTAATATACTGTTTAATAAGACGGAAGGGGTAGGGGGTGGTTAAAAGGCTTTCAGATTTGCCTGACATCAAAATGATGAACTGGTCCTTTATCTAATGATCAGGGCTCTGAAAACCTTGGATCAATATGCCATAATAAGATTAGGGATGGAGCAGAGTGTTTTTTGGTAAAATAGAAGAAGGTTATGATAGAAGAAAAGGGGGAAAGAAGATTTGGCATGATTCCCAGACCACGGGTGTGTTTTCAGAGAAATCAATTTTCAGAAAAAACATACCAGAAGTTAAGGATCTGAGAAGAGATCCTCTTAAAACTACCTAGGCACACACTCCTCCTGGGAAGTCTTTGTGCACTGCCCTCAGTGTGCATGTTCCCCAGTCGGGAGGCAGCTGCTTAGAGGGTCATGTGCCCCTCGGATGATTAGGCACAATACTTGTTATATTACACAAAGTCTCTCTTTGCTAACCCCTTTTTCTATACAGGATAGAAATGGTCCTCAGATGGAGAAAGCAGCTTACTTTCTCCAATATTTCATAATAAAATAGGATGGGTGACAGCAGTCAAGACAATTCAAATAATCAAGAAGGTTTATGGTAAGCAGCTGGTAAAGATGAGATTCACTTGCTGATTAATTTTATGTAATTTCCTCTTTTACCCTAAAAGTTCGATGGCTCCAAATTAACTCCTACAGTGGAGAGCAATATACACATAAGCCTAAAATAGCTACTTTTAAAATCAGACTTAAGCTTGACAAGAGTTTATGACAGGATTAATATTGCTTACACTCATCTAAATGTCACTTTGACAAACTACATGTTTGTCTTGATGACATGTCCCCCTAGGCATACGGCGTTTCCATTAACTCCAGTGTTATCTTTGTAGCAGGAGAATATGCCTCATTGTTTTCAGAATATTCATAATTTACAAGGCCTCTCTTTGGTCATGATTCATAATTGCTCATAATATTGAGGGGAAAGATCCCTGCACAGATGCTATCCAGTGTGTGTGGTTTGGTTTTTCTTCTCATTACTATTAATTTCAAAGAACAAAGTGTTCTCTTTGAAGCAAACACTTAACAGTCATGATCCAAATTTCAGATGAAAATGTTACCTTATAAAGTGTAACAGAATAAAAAGATGTTAGGCTATGATTTATCAGGGCAACCCTGGGCAACACATAGAAACACTGTAAATATGAAATCATGAAAGAATATAAATTCAACAATTTCATTCAACAAGCATTTATGAAAAACTTAGCTTGTATAAGACCCTGCAACAGAGATATGGAAGATTAATATACTTTAGCCCCTGATTCTATCACTAAACAGGCATCACAAAATACACAAAGCATCCAAGGGCTAGAAGGGGATTGTGATCCAAATATTTATCTCCCATGAGGTTGCCATAGTTCAAAAATATTCCCTGAAGAATTGATGACTTATAGCATCAGTTGTACAGTCAAATACTCCTCCCTACCTGCTCCTCCCACCAGTGGCATGAAAATTCAAACAAATTTGCAACCAAATCTTGCAACATAGACAGTATTTCATGATATTAATGACAATGGTTTTGGAAGACTTCTAGTTACATACAAGATGACAGAATATGAGGATCTCAAGATCCTTTTTATAATTAACAATTAGAGATGGAAAGTCTATAATTTTATAGATGCTTTAAAGAGAACAAAATGATTACATTTTTTAAATCTCTCAGGAAAATAAGAATAAACAAATAAGACCTTTATGATTATGCTTAAACAAAGGATAGCATATGTTATATAATTTGCAGAAGTGATTCCAAAAGATCCTTAATTCATTTCTTTTCTAAGAATTAGTGCATAGTTGCAAATAAAACTAGAATGAAATTTATTCTCATGGTCACCAGTTTATTTTCTGTAAGGTCAAATCCCAATCAAACTTTATATGCATATTAGACATAAAATATTGATCTCCATTTTAAGTGGATTCACCTCCAGTGACCATTTTCTACTGAAAATTACCCTTGAGCCTCCTATATTTTTCTAGTTCCAACACAAGAGCAACATTCTAGCCAGATCTAAGCCTACCCAAATTATATGTGCTAGAAGGGTCTCTGCTGTGGAACCTGCCACCGTGTTCTCCCGACTCAGTCCCGGGAGGCTTTCCTGGCACCAAGTGTGCCCCTTTGGCCTTTGTCCCTGGTTACCCACCCAAGCCAACTGCTGCTGAGCAAACACACACAAGTCTCCCCAGTCCATAAGTTTTAATGGGTTTTGTGGTTAATCACTCTGAAATAAACAAACATAATTGTCAAAAAATTCCTAAAATAGTGGCCCCTATCTAAGGATCTTAAATTCTTCGTGGAAAGCTAAAACATACTCTTTATTCACTTGACAAACATGAACTTTAAATCATTAAAAATGCCCCTCTACCGCCACCAGCACTCCCCATACTCCTTCATCCATCAACATTTGGCAAATTTCCCTCTTTCAAGATGGTCTGTCTTCCCAAACAGAAAGCGAAGGGAAGCAGAACAGTGGGTCTCAGGTGGGCGTCTGCCTTTCTGAGGAGCTCCAGTCAAGGAGTCGCCAAATACACTAGGCCATTTTAACACATGTTAAGTCACTCAAAAAACATTTACTCTAACTTGCATGGTGTAGATCATCTAGAGAATCCAGAAACATTAGATGAGCAGCTTGAAGAAATAAGCAAAGCCAGAATGCAGGACCCCTTGACTCTATGATGCTTCCAAACCCTGTCAGACCAGCACCATCTTTTGAGAGCAAAGGTTTGAAATCCAAAGATAGTGTATCCACACAGAAAGAATATCAGCTGTAATATAAAGGCAAAATAAAGGGGAATGATTTTTACTGTCTTTCATATTTATATATTATGTGTATAATTATAGTATTTAAATAATTGTATCTTAAATCATATCTTAAAATATACATTTTAAGATATAAATAGGCATGGCACACTAATAATTTAATGATGTGGTAAGAGGCTTACAACTCTTTTTAATAAGTAAATGTGAACTTCAAATAAGTAAAAGACATTTACCTGAGTATTGTATATTCTTAAATAAAATCTAAGTACATGTGTTGTGTGTGTGTGTGTGTGTGTGTGTGTGTGTGTGTGTGTGTGCAAACATATATCCATAATCATCATATTGCCCATAGGTGTGTACTGGTATGATTCAAAAACAGCAAACAGCACTGGTGATGGTATTTGCCAAAGTGATGGACATGTCGGCAAAATTATGAATAAATCGAAGTACAACCTCTGAAGTACTCAGCAGTTATATTCCTAAAAATTTCAGAATATATTAAAACTGGGTGCCCCCATATTTTGCCTTTATATGTTAAACAGGGTTAGGTTTTTAGCTCAGAGAATTATAGTTAGGTTTTTCATCCATTGCATCTACAATAGGGTCACTATTAGATTTTGCAGAATGTACACAGGAAGTGCTCACTTGGTTGGCTTTCACTCTGTACACTGCCAAATGTGTAGCTCTGATCTCCCACCCACCAAATCCCAGCAGAACACTCCATTTTTATGGACAACCACAGAAAGTTCCCACCAATTTTCAAAACGCTCCCTGAGGATATGGCACCACTCCCACTGAGACCCACTGAATACAGCTGTCCTTAGGTGGTGAGAAAAACGTTTAGCATAGTGGAGAAAGTGACTTTCAACAATATTCAAGTAATTATATCAATACAAAATAGTAGAAGTGCTATTGAAAGAAAATCATAAACTGCTAATTTTAGATGGTTGTGGTGGCACCAGACTTTAGGAGTGTGTAGATTAGTATAACTATTTTCTTTTATTAGCTTATTTACATAATAAATAAGGTTGTCAGCTTTTTTAATTTTGCCATGAAAGGATATTTTTTTAAAATGCTATTTACAATTACTGGGGTAAAAAGAAGGCAGGAAAAAAATTATTTCTGAATTTTAAAAAGTGTATAAAACAAAAGAGTACTTTTAGCATGGTGGAAAACCTCATTATATTATTATTTGTCCCTTTTTACTGCAGGCTAATAAAAGCTTATTGAAGACTGGCATTTTGTTCCCATAAAACCAGACCCTTGCCACTCCGAGTGTCGTCTGGGTGCCAGCGGCCTCAGCATCGCCTGAGAATTCCTGAAAAATGGAAAAACTCAGGTCCCACCTCAGACCTACTGCGTCAAAATCTCATTTGAGCAAGATCCCCAGGAGACTTATATCCACACTGAAGTTTGAAAAGCACTGTCCTAGATTATACTGACCCTCCAGTGGCTTAAGTTCAGCCATAACCATGTACCTTTCAGACTCAGTAATGACCTTTAACACTCAATAACCATTTTCTCAGAGAAGATAATTGGGGGTCCTGGAGAAATGAGGGCATAAGATGAAACATAAGAGCAGATGAGCTAGCATCCTAAAGATCAGCCACCTCGACCTTTTAAACCTCATGACCTTGAAAAGTAATTGCTGGGGTGGGGCAACAGCAAAGTGCCAATCACAGACCACATTCAGAGCTTTGGAGACTTCAGAAGCATATGAGGCCCACAGCTTCCATGTGAGAGACTGCAACTAGGGACTGTGCTAAATGCTGAGTCTTGTTCTGACTGCTACATCTTGTTGTGAAACAAAGCACATTTTATCACTAGCAGTCCATACATCAGCCACTGTTTAGGTGACTTGACACACGCTATGTCTGAATTCACATTGTAGGGTATTTTATCTCACAATTAGTTCTTCAAACAAAGGAAATCTCTCCAGATAAATATTAATTACAAGCAAAGACGGGAGGCACAAGTTCATGCCACTCTTCCAGGTCTCTCTGATGGGAAAATAATTGCCAGCATAGTGCAATGCCTTTTCAAGAGAGAAGAAAAAATACAATATAGATCTGTGCTGACCAATATGAGCATAAATGGCTACTGATGCCTGAATGTGGCTAGTCCAAACTGATATATGCTTTAAGTACAAAATATACCAGGGGATTTTGAAAGCTTATTACAGAAAACAATGTTAAATACCTCCATAATAACATTTAAATTGATTACATGTCCAAATTATAATATATTGGTATGTGAAGTAAATACTAAGTACTAAAATTAAAGTGACGCATTTCTTTCACTTTTTTTAATGTGACAAGAAAAATTTTAATTTGACTGTAAGTGGCTTGCTGTATAGTTGTGTTGGATAGTGCTGGTCTAGAAGCTCATCTGAATTATCCATCAATCTCAAGCTTAAAAAAATTATGTAGCTAGGTAAATCCTAAATCACAAAGAATAACGGCAGAAAACGTGTAGTTAGGAGATAGCTAAATAAGGAGACAGGAGAGGTGTTCAGCAATAGATCTTTTTACTTTAACAACTGCTGGGCAAGAGAGCGATTTCTGATATGCATGATTACGTATGTAAAGTCTCTGAATTTACACCCAAAGAAAAAACATGAAATATTTAATAAAAAGAGAGCAAGGAGAGGAGTTGATACAAAATGAAGTGCAATCACAGTAATGAGGAGCTCTCTCAGAGTCTAGGAATGTAGAGGAGAGGAAAAGATAAACAAATTCCACTGACAAAAGTCAAAAATTTTCTGGTCTAAACTATTCAAATATCTTCATCTTCCCACTGATAAGTAAAATGAGGAAGGTAACCACAGTCTCAATCCTTGAGTCAGATCAAGAAAGGTCTACATGTGACCTTCACCAATTTATAGAGATGTAACTATAAATTAAAAAGAACTCACACAGTCCTTCTTCCATAGCACAAAAAAAACAAAAAAACTTCCATTGGATTTCAAAGCAGAGTCCAAGTCATTTTTTTAAATATGAAAACCTACACACATACCAGTATTAAAAAAATCATCCCCAGGAAAAAGGTGCTGGATCACTCAGCTTAGGAATGAGGCTACAATTATGAAGCAAGCAAAGTAGCTGAACATCCCCAATCTGGGCAGATTCCTCTCATTCCTGGCCCCGGGAACAATCCCATCACTTAGGAAATCTGGATCTCCGCCAACAGGCTGCTTCTGCAGTCTGCTGGGGGATGGGTGAGGAGGGTGGAAATGTCTGGGCAGCTGGCTTTTATCACAAAGCCTTCTCTCTTGGAAAGGCTTACAATGAATTTCCTGGACATGATATAGTTTTTATATAAAGTATATAAACATTTTAAGTAATTAACAGCACAAAAATATCCCTCTGAAAAAACTTAATGTCCATGGTGGAAGAGGCCAATAACTACATGAATGGAATCTGATGCAAATACAGTAACATTATATTCTAGGGGCTTTTAAATTCCTTTCATTAGGCTTCACCTCAACAAACCTATCTATATATAGGAGAGAAAGAAGCTAACATATTGAGGGCTTAATCCCACTTAGAAGTAACTTTTAATAGGGAATTGACTATGAGCCATTCACTCTTCTAAGGGGTTTACATATATTAGAACTCATGACCCTAACAACCGTACGCAGTACATATCATTATTATCCCCGTTTCCAGATGCATGGGGAGTTCAATATCCCAGAGCCAAGGACTGCTGGAGCCTAGGGGTAAGGGGCAGGGTCATGACACCAGGCAGCTCGGCTCAGCACCCTGAGTTCTCACCCGATATATGGAATTGCCTCACAGCCTTCCCTCTCCAGCGAGGATGCTGACACTCTGGGGAACTGAGGGACTGAGTGTTCATCACAGCAAAGCCACTAAATGGTGGAGCATGGACTCCAATCCATATCAAACGCTAAATTCTTCTCATAAGCAGCTTCCTGTTTTCACCAAACCTCTGCCCCAGTTTGTAATGCTGGCAGAAGTATCTTATTTTCTTCTTCCCCTCAACGGGTTTGTTGCTAGCCACTTCTCCCTTCTTTCCTCAGCCACACTGCCAATATTCCTACCACAGTTTGAGCTGCTGGCTCTTGAGGCATCTGAAGAATACAAAATAGGATTTATGGTCCACACAGCTATGCAAATTTAAGTATTCAGGTCTATAAATCTGTCACAGAATATGGAAAATCAAATGCATTTGTCGGGATCGATGAATTAGTGAGGATTCATATTATTTGTCATTAATGTTATAATTTTGAGGATATAACTATCATTCTGAAATCCATATTACAAGGGCTTTCAAATCACACACCTCCCCTAATCTGATCCTGAATGCAATGTCCTTAAATCCTGACTCCCTCAGGTAAAGCAGAATAATGGGCTGAGGTCAAGAGGGCAGGAAACCTGGGTTCTGGACCCAGCTCCACTGTGAGAACACCAAACTGTGGCTTGGGGCCCAGCCCTCACCTCCTCCACAAAACAGGATGAAAGTAATTGATCCACTGCTCAACAGGGTAGTTGCAAGAATTTACTGAAATCATATGTGATATTGTTTTGTAAACTCTGAAGCCCTATAAAGTCTGCTGTAATTATGCAGTGACACTCTTACAGTTACCAGCTGGCAGGAGAAGGGGTGTCAGGACCTCTGCTGATAGCAAAGAGGGCCAGAGGTCTGCCCCTCTCATCCCACATACCCTAAAAGTCCATCCTCCAGATGAAATTGTCACTGTATTGGAAGGTTCAGGAACTGTGTTTTTAAACAACACCCAGAGACAAAAAGCACTGATTTAAAGAAAAGGCTTGAAAACTCCAGGAAGGCACAGTGGCTGCTGCCGTAGCCACTAATCAAGCCTCCTGGGGGTGCTGAGGGTGCTCCAGGGGAGCTTTCACTGCTAGACCTTCAGATCAAGTGAGAGATGGTAGAAAAGTTACCTTAGAATCACTTTAAAATTAATGGACATGTGCAATGCTTAGGGGTGTTTGATTTTTTTTAATAAAGTGGGGGGGAGGTGAACAAGAAAACAAACCAAATAACTTAAAAACCTAGTGCTCAGAACCCTGGAGATATTTCTTCTCAGATTTGTTTCCTCCTTGTTTCACGCTATGAACATGCCAGGATCTGAGTCTGCAATCAGTCCTGCCGAGGAGATGCATACACACAGACTAGCCCTTTAAAGAAAGGCGTAAAATAACCAGAGATCTTCAGATTCAACTACAGTAGCAGCTGCCCCTAGTCTTAAAATAAAAGATGTCTAATTATTGGTATTCATGTGGTCAAACTACACCCTCAGAAGGCACAGATCCACTCTTTCAGTCCAGGACAGAAATCCTTTTAAGCCATTTGACATCCTGCACTGCGCAGTTTGAGATCTGCACATATGTCTCATTTCGTGGAGTTGGGGTATAATTCACACGACTACAGACTCTAGAAAGAAAAACAGAGAAAGCAAAGAAAGATGACAAAATTTTTTAAGTAAATAAACACAATTTTAAAAAGTGATAGTACAAGAAAGCCAGTAAGTGGAAAAATAGATGCTACTACATCAATAATGGAAACTATGAATATTCATTACACAACAGTCAGAATTAGAATGAAGGAAAACCAGAGAGTGCAGATGGGACAAAAACTCAGAAAGCTTTTAAAAGAAAAGAGTAAGAAAAATGAAGAAAAGAAAACACATACAGCCTCAGGCAATACTATTTAAGTGAGGGTCCCAGGGTGGAAACTTTGATCTAAGATAAGATAGGACAGTAAAGAAGGAATTTCCTTACACAAAGGTAAATAAATAAACAGTATAAACTATCCAGAATGGCAGGAAGAGCTTTCTAAAAACAGTTAGGGCAGTGTTCGCTTAGGATGTCTGGGATAAGAAGACTACAGCTCCCAATCACTAATAATGTTAGTAGGTATTGCCCCACCCTCCTACATCCTAGCTCCCCACTTAGAGAAGGGACAACCCCAGATAAAAATCCAGTGTGCTAATGTGCAATTGCAAATGTTAAATTCTTTTAGATCTTAAGAGTGAGGAAGAAAAACCAAAAGACACAAACAGAATTAACCCCAAAACATATGCACACATCATGGATCACAGCTTGTTTTCCCACCCTCTACAAGCTAGAAACTTCTGGAAAAGGATCATCACACTGGATGCGCAGTTTTTCTAAAAGAGGGTTTCGAGATAAGTTCAGAAAACTCATAATCTCTAGATGAGCAAAAACACTATCACACAAATGGTCATTTTATGTTTTTTAAAAATTGTGCATAGATCCTAAATTGTTTCCAAACTAACAATAGGGGCAAAAAGACATGGATACTACGTTATTGACAAAGTCCAACATCTGGCCTGTAGTTTTTAATTAGAAACAAAAGAATCCTGCAGGCAAATGCCACAGGACTGAAAGAGCTGGAGTAGACCCCTACTCCAAGTAGGAAAATCAATTTGCAGCACTTTCATTTTGTTTCTCAATTAGTCCCACAGCCAAGGGCTACCCTAATACACTCTTAGCATTAATTTGCAACCTGCAAGTCTTGCAATTCAACAGGAAATGTAACTCAATCATCATTTAAATGCAAGGAACTTTCAGTGTTCCTTTTAAAAGACATCCAAGCCAGCAGGTCCCTCCCCAGTGCTACCTTAGCTATAGGTGGGGGTGGTCTAGGTCATCCCCAGTTCCAACCACCTCACTAGCCCTATGATTCTGCTGGGTTGCCTAACTTCTCTAAACCTCAATTTCCCCATCTGTAAAGGTAGAAATAATAATACCAACATTATTGGGAAGATTAAATAACATACATAAACAAAGAACATTTAAGGTGTTTTTAGGTCTCATCCTCAATTAACAACTGGTAAACTCCAATGGCATCCTAAAAAAAAGGAATCTTACATCTGAATTATGGAAATAAACTCACCAAAAGACCCCAAAAGGG
This sequence comes from Manis javanica, assembly GCF_040802235.1. NCBI lineage: Eukaryota > Metazoa > Chordata > Mammalia > Pholidota > Manidae > Manis > Manis javanica. Next base: position 72,799,015 of record NC_133161.1, read on the forward strand.
CTGTCTGTTTATTCTTTCAAGCAAAGTACACTCAGCACATACAAGGTGCAAACCACTGTGCTGAACAAGGGAGAGAGACAGAAATGCCCTCTGTCCCCAGGGACCACACGCTCTCGTAGGGGAAAGGAGAGATGATTTTTAAAGATGCAAATATCTGCTCAGATAACAGGTTTCAAGATCTTGAAAATAAGTGCCTATGAGGAGGGAACATCCTAATAGCGAAAATCCCCCAATTCCTCAACACATGACACAAGACACATGGAATAGCTGCTCCTGTCAAGACAATGAATAGGCTCCAGCAAAAATGTTGGTAACCAAGAAAGAGAACAAGAGAAAAGCATGGGAAGATTTTTCCTTCCTCTCTGTCTGAGGTAATCATCACAGATCTTCCTGGAAATTCCTGTTACCAGATACACACTGCAGCTGTGATGTATGTGAGTGCTGTTTCCTACTAAAGCATCAGTTAAGGATGCTCACAAATAGAGAGCTCCTGTCCTCTAGGAGGACATCCACCAAATGCCATCCACCAAAACCCACCTAGCTGACAAACTGCAGTGACAAATCTCTGTGAGACCCAGTCAGCACATGGTCACAGCAAGGCCACTGCAATCGGGGAGTGACAGGAGAAAGCCTAAGCTTGGATGTGACAACCTGTTTCCCCCTCCTTAAAATGAGAGCTTCCGAAAATTAGACTCCTGGTGTCCCAGGATAAAGCTAAGCAGGTGCCATGTGACCCTCTGCTGTGTCCTACAGAGGTAAGGGTTCACATGGAGAGAAGAATGACATGAGTGTCACCGAGTGTGACAGATACTGTGAATGGTACGATCAAGCCCGAGGAAGTAGAGTGCCTGCTATGCGCTGAAACCTGTGAAAGGACTGGCAAGCATTATCTTATTAATCTTCACAGTAACTTTGCCAGGTAGAGATTATGCTCCTTGTCAAACAGATAAGGAATAAGAGAATTGAGATCCCAAAGCTCCTGTTCCTGTGATTTCCACTCATCACCTCGCATCGGGAGCTCAGAGTAAACCGGCACAGTTTCCCAGCCCATGAGAATGCACGGTCACAACCAGACAGCCAGCAACAGTTAATCACTGGAAAACAAAAGAAATCTCGAAGAAAAACACCATGCTCGTCAACTACCGAAACGAAATTCCTGTGACTCATCTCCAAACTGGTGATGTGATCCTCAGTGATCCAAAACTGGGGTAGATGATCCCACTAATCCTCACAAACAGCTTTCAGATACTTAACATCATCAGCAGCTCTCAAAAACAAAATGCTTTTAAAAATTCACCAACAAAACTTCCTATAAAATATATCTGGGGATCCTTTGGTTATTAAATATCTAGAGAAGAAATAATCATTATTTTATGTTCATTAAAACTTTTCACATTGAAAATACTCATCTGAGACCCAAAGAAAATAATAGCTTTCATTTAGAAAGTTACAAGCATCAAGAGAAAAAAAAATGATAAATACAGGAAAGGAAGAGATTAAAAAATCATTTGTAGATGACATGTTATATACCTAAAAACCCTGAGAAAACCTGAAAAACACTGGGACCAATAGAATTTAGTAACATAGCAAAATGCAAAACAAATAAAATAAAAGCCTGAAGAAATAAATAATAAAAATTGATTCTTATTCTTAATTAACAATTCTTTTTTAAAAGCTGCCTCAACATTAATAAAAAGTGAAAAACACAGAGCAAAGATAAAGAAAATAATAAAACTCTTTGGAGAGATCTTTATTAGAAAAAAATTGACTAGCAGGACATACCATGTTTCTGCATTGGAAAACAAACAAACAAACAAATACTGTAAACTGAAAAGGATATCCTTTTAAAAGCATTGAAATAAAACTATTTACTAAATATAAACTTTATTTTTCTAAACTTCCAATTTTTCTATATCTGTATATTTTAATATTTTCATTAATAACCAGCCATTATTTTGTACAGTAAAAGTATAGTAGTATTAGGATAACAATAAAAATATCAGTTTTCCAATGTAATCTTTGACTGCCAAAGTTGTGCTTTCATGAAATTTCCAGTCTTCTTAAACCTTGACTATATCTCAACCAAGTTATTAGAAATAGATTTAGTAAGATTGAGCAGTAGACACAAAGAAACAAGAAAAAAAATTTTCTTTCCCTTCCTTTACGCTCAAGATAAATATAATTTGAAGTAAAAAAAACGTATACAGGTGTTGCTACCAAGCACATCCCATCTGCCACTGGCCTCAGAGGTACAATGCCTAAATGGAAGTGAAAACTAGTTAGAGGCTCTCATATGTAAGTTAAATGCTCCCCAAGCAAACAGCAGGAAGGGCTGGCAAATACATTCATTTTTAAAGTAAATATTAACTTAATGAGCTTAGTGACCGGAAAACTGATTCTGCTCTCTTGAGAGTTTCACTTTCCTGCTCCTTCTCATCAAAAAGAAAAAGAGAAAACACTGAAAAGGCACAAATTCTCCTGTTTCTGAGCCCTACTGGTACCAGAAGAATCTAAAATCACTCCTTATGTCTGCATTTTCAAAATCTTCCCAACTCAGCAAGGGGTAAAAGCAAAGGGCTAAGTAAATCAGGTAATATACCTGCCAAAACAAGTCCAAGTCAAGTCTTTTTTTAGGGGTCATAATTCTGCAAATTACAGAACAGAGGCCAATTATTACAGAATACCAGCATTTCTGCCCTGCTACCTTATACTCCTCTCTTCTCCCCCCGCCTGCACCACGTGTGGCTCAGGAAAGAATTATGTCTGTCACCAGAGAAAGACGGCACAAGCAGCCACAAGGTCACACCAGAGCTGGGCCCCCTGCCCAGCTGTGAAAGGGCTCCAGGCATAGGAAGTGTGACCGCTGGTGGCTGAACCCTTTACTTCAGATGTGATGGAGCTAACTGTCCCCACCAAGACCAAGCAGTTTAAGGACAACAAAAAGGTTGGTGGGCGGGTGGGCTTAAGAGGAAAGAACTTGAAGAAAACCTGGTGATATGGGAAGCAGAGGGAGAAGGAAAAAGAAAGAAAAAACTTTCACTTTTTCTTTTTTCAGCACCCATCTTACCCATAAAAAGGAATACAAAGTATTCAATGCCTCTCTCTATGCCCACCTAAGTGGCCTTTTTTTACTAAGATATAAATATTTAAAAGATCTGCCTATTTCCTCTATATGTTGAACCGTCACAAAGATTTCAGTTGTCACAATATGAAATAAAAATGAAGCTGGAGTCACTTCACATGCACAAGCTAATAATTCAAATGTATATAGAGTCAGGATTTAGAGAAAACAAATTTATTATCTGACATTTTCTGTTCAGTATTAACTCTTTGCCTTGTTCAAGGAAGACAATTTATACCATGGAAAAATTTTCTGAACATGCCAGTTAACACACACCAGCATTGCTCTCATAATGCCTTCCAGCTTGAGCCCATCTGTAGGCAGTCTGACTCCAGAGGCACCTCATCCAAGAGTTACCGTTCCGTAGTCTTCACTGCCTGCAGACCCCTAACATCTAGCTCAAAATGGGTATTAAACTATTATTACTAGAAGGATCAAGCTTATAACTCAAACAATTCCACCCAAATCCAAATAAAAAGGGCAATGCTAGCACAGTTTTAACAGTCTTGAAATCAAATCTAAGATGTGAAGAATCATAAGAGAGACCTCCTGATCTCACATGAACCAAGCATGTTCTCTTCAGCAACTTACTTCACCTTCCCAGCCCTCACTTACCTCTGTAAAATGGGGACAACTTGGCTCAAAAATAACATCAAGCCACTGCAGGAATCTTCTAGATTCACTTACTCTTTAACGCCTTACCCGGACAAGGGTTCACCTATTAGAATCACTACAGAACATCAGCGGCCTCTCTGTAAGAGCCCTGGGACCTGCCCCCAGCTCTGTGAGGCACACTGCACCCTCGCCACCTGTGCACTGTTTCTCCCTTCTCTTGGGAAGCCCCCGGGAAGATGCTGAGCACACACTGGGGGCAGAGAGATGAGGCTAGAATCACGGATTAAAATGCTGTCTAGCTCAGGGGCTTTGTCAAGTCACAACTTCAATGAATCTCAATTTCCATATTATCCTTAGGTTGCATTTCCTTTTTTCAGATGTTTCCCCCATTCAGAGGAAACAAAGCTGAGGGCATACTCCATCTACAATGGTGGTTTTCATTCAATATTGAAATTTTTTTTTATGCTCTTTAATACTTCATAGATTTTCTGAAATGAGCATGATTACTTTTCTTCCTAACAAATATTAACATTATTCAGTGAAAAGTATGTAATGGTGATAAGAAGGAAAAATTCCACCTAGAAAAAAGTTCAGGGTGAATTCAATATGCCTATAATGCCTGCAAAAAATATTCAAGTGGAAGGAAGTGTATATATAAAACAATATAATAAGGGAAATCAAGGGAATGCTGTAGATACTAAAAGTGAATCATCTGAAACTGTGGTCATCCAATTAATGTCATTCATATGGGTTTTAAAGTTTTTATCTTCTAATAACTATAGAGAAATTAATGTTAAGGCAGACCAGTGTATCTTGCAAAGTACATAATTATTTTTTCCTTTTATGACTAAAGCACCTTTATGCAGCACATGTAACACATCGTTTAGACAAAGTAATGCAAACCTCTTGGGGAAAGTTCTGAGCTCAATTAGGGCATCTGGGGACAGGCCATATGTCACCACGCCTTTTGCACACCTGAACCCCAGTATCTAATGACCTGAGAATGCTCATTTATAAATTAAAGTCTGCCTTTTAAAATAAGAGAATCAGCACTGCAGAACACTGTCCATCATATTCACTTCATGACAATATAAAGACAGCTATATACAGCTAAAGAAGATCAAAATAAATACCTATAACACAAAAGAAGTTGTTATTCATGCCTTGAATGACTATTAGTAATATACAGTTTTATCTAAAAAATCTATCTCTTCTTTAGGTATAATTTTTAATTTAAAAAATACAAAAATTTTCATCAACACTGGAAAAATACTTGTATGTTATTGTTACTTATTTTTATCTCTTGTAGAATAATGCCTACTTAACCCTTTCTCTATTAAAAACTGCCTTATCACTGTCTTAGTTTATCTTTTGGCCAAAATATGTGGAAAATTAATGTGCTATTAAGAAATACACAATGGTAGAACTAGGACTATATTTTCTGAACCAAAAATCAGTAGGCATGATCTGAAATCAACAGCTGTTCCAAAAAATTCAGATTGCATGTGACTACACCTCTATCCATCTTCAACTTCTTTCTAAAGTTCAGGAGTAGACATTTTAGAAGTGTCTCTCAATCATTTTTACGATCAGAACACAACTGCGGGAATATGACTCACTCTCAAAAAATAACCCTAAGTGCAGCAGCACTATTCTCAGAGCATGTGATTTGGGTAGAGGGAAGTGAAGAAGTCCGTACCACAATCTTCGAGGAGCATTAAGAAAACTCTCACCCTCCACACTCATCAGTTATGGAGCTGGGCAATCTCCTTGTTTTGAAAATCCTTTAAAATAGAGCAAATAATGCTCTAAGGTAACTAAGTGAAAGTCATAGCCCAGTGTTAAGGCAAGGAACAGATAAGAGGAACATACTTTAGTTTGTTTCCACCAAGACATATGTCATGGGTGATAATTTCCTACTGAGCACATCTCCATGGGAAACTCTGGAATATGCCAAAGTCTTGGCTCTCTAACTGCAACTTAGCCCCTTTCTTTCCCACTCAAGAAAATACACCAACCACAATGGAGAAACTAGCATTAATCTGCCCTACATTTTCTTTAAGGAAATTATTACCATATTTCAGTATTTTAGTTGATTAGAACACAGGGTTGTAATGTGTTGGAGGTCAGCTAGACTAGAAGGGTGATCTCCAGACTGCACACGAAGATACCTTCTAGACATTACACTTTACAGACATCTCACATGAAGGTATCCAGAGTGAGAAAACATAAATAAGCATGTGGAAATGGCAACCCCAGGACTCCCCAAGTTCTCCATCTAATTCCAAGTCTCTTCCAATACTTAAAAGTCTGATTTGCTAGGCTGGAAAAAAAAGTTACCTGTGAAAAGTCAAACAAATTTCTACCCTAATACAATTAGGTTGAGTACACAACTACATGTTGAAACAATTATTTCTACTTTAACTGGTCACATATTCCTTACCCATGTATATAAGATTTAATATCATGGAAGTTAGAATTTGGAGTAGTTTTTTTTAAAGACTTATCCACTAAAAAACTATAATTCTCATTATTAACGCATAACACTGTACAGTGAGACACTGTAGTAAAATGTACTGCCATATTTTCAGATCAAAAAAAAAAAATTTCTTAAGAAAATCCCCAGGCTCAAATGCTTAAAATAAAGAAAAAAAAGAAGGAAGAGGGGAGGGAAGCAGGAAAGCAGAGAAAAGAAAACTGAAAAACTAATTAAGAGAATAACCAGAACCAACTTTATATATTGAAAAAAACGTAGATTCAGAAGGAAAAATTGAGTAGTACTTCAACTATTGTCTTTACATAGTAAAAGAGTTCCTTTGAGAAACCTGACATTGCTACATCCCAGAAAAATCAAGCTTGCAAAATTGACAGCAATTTGCTGGTTCCAATTTTTTGCAATTGTGCCTTTTATAATTTTATGACACAGAGAATAAGAAGAGTTAACTGCATTTTGGACTACAACAATTACCTAACAAATGCATCCTTCAGAGAAGGTTTGTTTAGAAAGGTATGTCTAGCACATTGACCTAAAATTCAGCACACTCCAGATAAAGTACACACCACGATTCCAGTCCTCAGAAAACCCCAACCTTGGATTAGCTGATTTCAATTATTACTATGGGTCCTGGAATAAGAGGCCATCATAAACACAAACAAGCAATTTAAGGATCTGTGGATTATAAATCAGTGGCTCAAACTGCAATCAGAAGGAAATGGGTATTATATACTCCTGCATATAGGCCTATTTTTGTACTTGTTGATGAAAATCAGAAATACTAAGGCTGTATAAAGGGACTACCTAGGTAAAAGGTCAGCTTTCTGCAAATGAATTCAAACATGCAAATCCAAGCACTGTCCAGAAGGGAACACCAACCACCCTTACAGGAGAGACACCCTACAGGCTAATGCGCTGCCGTCAGGATGCACGGTGCTCACAGAGAGGAGGCACTACTCCTGCTCTCTGCTTTTGTGGCATTCCATCTTTTGGGAATTAAGAATATGGAAGTGCCTAACTCTCCTAAATGTCATACACTTTGTATTTTGTGACATGTACTTCCTCTCTGAATATTTACAGCACTACCCAGACATTCTAGCCAATGTCTGGGACTAGACATCATTATTGTAATTATGTCTACCATAATTAGGGAGATGGTACGTATGATCAAACAGTTATAAAAAGGAAAAACTGAAGCACAAAAAGTTTTAAGCATCTGAAAATTTCAATGAAATTTCCAATGACACAAATGAGGAAGTGAGGCCTTTTTTCAGCCATCCAAAATGTTGAATTTGAAATACAATGACTTACCCCTGACCAGCATAATCAGAGAATGGTCTGTGAGTTTCTAGACTTCCTGCATGGGATAGATTCATATCATCCAAGGTTGGGAGACATGACCACGGTGAAAATAAAATAGGATATAAAGTAATATAAAATCTTACTATAAAGGGAGAGTGAGATTGAACTGTGCCCAGACCCAGCACTGTAAGCTGTCAGGAGCTGGTCACCGTGCACCTGTCAGTGGGATTAAATTCTGTGAGACTGACTAGACCAGAGTCAGGTTCAGAGCATACCTAGAGCGTGACATAAAAGAGACACCAATAAACACTTAATGCACATATCTTTGAATAGGGAAGCAACATGACAAAAAAAGACATTTTTGTAAAGGCTGGCTTAGAAGAGTGAGAGATAGAACACTGAGACCAATTAAAAGGCTATTGAGCTAAAATAGGTAAAATAATAAAGTCCTGAACTGAAGTGGTGACCACTGGAATGATAATAAGAGCATCGAAATAAGAGATGCCCATGTGATAAAGGTGGAAAGGTAGGCAAGACAGAGATCACGAGAGGCACTGAAAGCCGAGCTAGGAGTTTGGACTTGAGCCTGCTGCTGACAGGGAGCTTTCAAAGTACTAAGCAGGAGAACAGTGTGAACTGTACTCAGATCCATCATTCTGTTGAAATACGAAGTGAGCTGCAGGCTGAGAAGCCAGTTAGAAGACCACCGCAAGTCCAGGCAAGGGAGGATGAGGCCAACTGTGCTCCTCACAGTGGGAGGCTGCTGGTAGCAGGGAACAAGAGCCAAGCCAATGCCTGGCTGTGGAGCTTGGAGGGAAGTTTAGGATCATGTCAGGTGGGAAAAAGTACCCATAAAAAGGAAGAGACAGGAAACATAGATAAGAAAGGAAAAAATCAATTACACAAGCTTCTGGAGTGGAAAGGAGGAAAAGGAATCAAGAGAATAAGGAAGAGGAACTAGTCTAGAACAGAAGGATGGACACATCCTCGTCTGAGACCAAAGAGCAGAGGGTAAGAGATGGGAACAAATGAAGGTACACATGTGGGCAAGGCACTGACGTCCAAGAGCATTAAATGTTCTAGAAGTTGGAGGGTGTTACGAGTTGAACTGTGTCCACCAAAACTTCCAAAGGTTCCTTGACCACAGAACCTCCGAACGTGATCCTATTTGGAAACAGGGTTATTGCAGATGTAAGTAGTTAAATTAAGATGAAGAGGTCCTGGAGGATATGGACTCCTAGTCCAATGTGACCGATGTCCTTAAAGAAAGGGAATTTGGATACAAAGACAATCACTGAGGGAAGAGCTTGGGAAGACACACAGGGAGAAGACGGCCATCTACACGCCAGGGACAGAGGCCTGGAATAGATCCTTCCTTCCCTCACAGCCCTCAGAAGGAACCAACCCCGAGGAAACTTGGGTCTCAGACTTCTGGTCTCCAGAACTTGAAGGCCATAAATTTTTGTGGTTTAAGCCACCCAGTCTGTGGTACTATTTACAGCATAGATAGAGGACTATCTATACAGATACAGAGGGAAACTAATACAGAGGGAAAATCACCTACTAAAAGAAGGAGGGGTGGAGGAGGGCAGCTAGAAGGGTTGAGGGGAGTGGAAAGGTTTCAGCAGGAAACAGGCCAGCCAACAGTGCGAGACTCACGGTTGCCTCAGGTTCCAGCTATGGCTGGAGACGATAAATTTATTTACAGAGTGATTTCCTCAAACAGCTCTTGGCAGCCACTGGGTAGCAGAGGAGAAGATGCCAGGTCAAACTCAAGGTGGGGCAGAGCAGATTACAGGCAAAGTACAAAGGGGTAAGGCCATGGAGGATACTGGCAAGGGAGTGATATACCAGGAGTGAACAGAAAAGGAAACAAAGGAGAGCGGGGTTGTTTAGGGCTGTAAGAAAGGCACAAGGCAGACAGAGGGGAATCATCTGGAAACTGGAAACCAGCAAAAAAGAGACAGAGAGAGTATAGCAGGGGTGAGAGAGCTAAGAGAGAGAAACTGCTAATATATTTTAGATGAGGAAGTTAGGGAAATCTGAAGCTAGACCACTGTATGCAATATATGCATGCTTTGCATAGACAATGAGATCTCCAGTGATGCAGACAGTGAAGGTAAGAAAAGACTGCAACATCCCCCACCACCCTCAGTGCATGAAAAAGAATGACCAGAAATATCCCTAAATAATGTTTGCACTTACCGGTACAGACTGGTTCTCATAATGACTGCTGCAACCATTTTTGGGTATTACACTTATATCTTTATACAAAATAACAGAGGGACACAAGCTAGAAGCGGAGATCAACGCACACTGCCCCCATCTATCTCACAAAATTATTGTATTGAGCACACAGGAAGCAATCTGAGCTATAAGAATATACTTGAGGGAGTTTCAAATCAGATGTAAAAATGTTAAGATATTTTATATGCTTTGTATGCATGTCCCTAGGATACAAAAAAGAAAATAGTTGGAAAATGCCCAAGTAGTGTTGCCCAAATACTGTTGGCAACCTCTCTACTTCACAAACATGAAATAAATGACCAGAGCAGAGAATAATTAGAAAACTCATAAATTGATCACCCATTTTTTCCAATCAAATAAGTGCTTAATTATCTGGATTATATGCCATAAACAAATGAAACTGCATCTTAAAGGTTTATTTCAGTCAATGCAATATTTGTATTTCTCACCAAAGAGCCACGCATAGCCAACACTGTTCTGGCAATTCATCTGAGCTACAGTTAACAGAGGCAGGAAGCAGAACTAAAACTACACAGCGTTTAACCTTTCAATTTACACCCCGAATAATTCATGAATTGCTATGGCTTCTGATGTTTCTAACTCTTTCTATACACATATACTTAATTGGAGCTGTTTGCTTCCAAAGTTTAAACAGTTTACACTGGGGCACAGCAACTGCATGGTCTGACCTTTCATATTTTAGTTACCATTATTATTTTAAAACAAATAATTAAATCAAAAAATAAGATTCAAAAATACACCTGAAGTCATAGTACAACTATTGCGCACTTCTGCCAGAAAAATGGAACCACTCAAGGGACATGGCCTCGGCATTTACTGGAGACGAAGGTGAGAAAGACATCTGGGAAGTTCTGCCATAGCAGAGACAGGAAGTTCTCTCTTACTGAAGCTCTCATCACAATGTCAGCAAAAACACTGTCTACTTAAAACTATGACACAAAATAACAATCCTGTTTCGTCCTTCAATCTGACTTCACCATTTCTTTCTTAGACAATTAATTTAGCCTCTTCGCTTTGGCCATGTACTGAACCAAACCCTGAGGCTCCAAAGATCAATTCGTTCTGTGGGAGGAAAAAAACAAAGCAAACTAAAAACAACAAAATTTTATTTGGGATATCCTTAGAAATAATTTGTGTATCCATAACATATGTACAGATTAAACCCACAGAACAGAAAATGCTTCTTATTTTAATCAGGGCCCACATAACACCATGAATGAAGGGCAAAATGATCATTCTCAGGGCATCTTCTCTCCAAACAGGATGGGCTTCCACAGAATTCCCTGTCCCAACACAACTGCCTCCTACGTCACATATCTGAAGCTCTCATACTCACTTCCAATGCGCCTCACTTTCCCTCCACAATGATCATGAGCTCACAGTTCCTGAATATGCTTCCAGGCTGGTTATGAAAATTAGCAGCCATGTTATTTCAGCCAATTTAATAACAAATAATTGTCTTTCAAATGAGTTCGTTTTTCTTTTTCTCCTCTGTTCAAGGTCATTCACACACACCCTAGGGAAATACTCTCCATGAACCAGGGTGTAGCAGCTAAGGCTCCAGCTCCAGGCATTGTGGAGGCCACTCATTATGAGCCCTCAGCTTCCTCATAAATACTTTGGAAGGAGAGAGTTGCCACACCTCAATGTTTATCTAAGAAGCTGACCTAGCCCCCAGGTTTCAAGACTCAGCCCTTAACTCAATTCCAACAGCGTTAGAGTCCCTCCACTCAGAGCTGAAAAGCAGAAGACCACGAAACAAGTTCAAGAAGACTTCTACCAATATAACCTGAAGATGATCATAGAAGAACTCAGTGACTTCCTGTTTATGCAATCACAGTTCTGTTGCTCTTTCCTGATCTTAGTAAACCTGTACTTTTATGCTGATTATTATGTAGAATTCTATCCTACATGTAAAGATAGAAAGCAACTTGAAGATCACTGTCTAACTGACTGGTTTTACAAGTGAGAGAACTGAGCCCTGGGTAAATTAAATCCTTGCCCAAATAGCGAGGAACTGGCAAATGAGAATCCACACTGTCTGACATTTGGTTCAACACTCACTCTCCTTATCTGCAACAGACATATACTTATATTCAATAGATATTTATTGAATGTCAACCAAGTGTAAGACAGCTAAAGGATTACGAAGCTGAATGTTCTCATCCTCTCAAGGAATCTTAAAAAATGGTGGGGTTTGGACATATTCTCAGTTTTAATATGCAAATCATTGCATGAGGCTTCCTATGGAATTTTTAGAGAAATATCTGAAAGTGACCCTCCTCATAACGTAATTCTTAATTTCAAACTGAATCCTTCTATCCTCCTTGCAGCCTTTACAGCTGTGGAAGGTGGACATCATGTTGATACACTGAGGAGGAAGACAAGACGATGACCACACCAATTCTGAGACAGATACTATGTGCCTCTCACTATTCTGGAACCTTTGTGTACTCAGCTTATTTAATCCTCACAACTTTAAGAGGAAGATACTTTTATTATGTCTGTTTTATAAGAAACTTGGAAAGAATAAGTCAAATTGCCCTTGAGAGGGTGACTGAGTTAGGGTTCACACCCATGCGTGCCTTTACTGCTGCTCCTGGCCCTGAGTTTTTTTCTGATTAACTGGAAATTACCTGGCCCTTCTGGGCCTCAATTTCTCCATCTGTGAAATGATGAAGTGGGCCACGTTGATTTCTAATGTCTCTTCCAGTGTAGCATTTGTAATTTACTGATTGGAGATATTGAACCAGTCTCCATGGTACAGAGGTGGGAAAACACTTTGTAAAGCTAAGGATAATTTTGTCCCGCTTACAAAATAGAGGCCTCTGTGCAAAAGTTACAGGATAAGGGAGAAGTTTTGGGTAGATATGAGCTGGAGATATGTATAATATGTGTTCTTAACTTTCATCTAGGTGCTAGCCTCAGATTTTTTATAAAGCTAATGTCACAGCCACATGATAGAATAACATACAATCACTAACAATCATTAAACAAGACAGGAGGTTTTTAAAATTACTAATGATGATTAGGAGTCAACTGTAAAACCATGTGAAATAATCATGTTATAGGTTAAAAGAAAAAAGGAGGATATAGTATATGGGCTTTTGGGTTTTTTTTATGTTAAATATGGGGAAAGAAGCAAGAACATTCAACAGTGGTTGTAGCTGGATAATAGCATTTGGGAGATTTTTCTTTCTCCTTTTCCTTATTTTTCTTTTTTATGTAAGCTTAAATTACCTCCATAATTAGAGGGAAGACTTCTCTTTATAAAGAGAGAAAAGATGCCCAATATTCTCACATTGATTTATTCTAAGAAGAAAGAAAAATACTCTCCTAAAAACATCTCAGTAACACTCCAGAAATTCCAGAAATACAGGTTTGGAGGAGAACATCATTATTACCTACGATAGCTAAAGAAGAAAAGATTCCTCTATTGCTTCAGGTCTAGAATAGCTACGTTTCACAGGCTGTTTCAGGAATGCTGGCTGGCTGGGGAAGTCGCTTTGGAGCCCAGGGACACAGCTCTGTACAGCTGGGTCTGGGGGACAAAGAACAGGTGCAGCGACGGAGCAGCAGAGGAAGCAGCCGACCATGAGAGCCAAATGTCGCTGGCCTCATCCAGAAATCCCAGTCTGCAGCAGGTTCTCCCCGAGTAGGCCCGCCCTGTACCCCAGCCAGCCACATGGCCAAGGGGACTTTCCATGAGCACAAATGTCCTTTACTCTCTGAAGCACTACAGCAGAGGGAGGACAGGTGAAATCTGCAACTGTTTAAAACAAATCAAACAACCACAACCAAACTAATCTATGCTTTCATTAGGCTGTAGGATAAGCACATCTTATAGATGCATCTTTGTTCATACAAACACACACACACACACACACACACACACACACAAACATACATATGGCCCAGTTTACAACACAGATCAATTACTGTGGCTTTGGACTATGACAAAGAAACACTTCACTCCGTAGCATTCTTGAGAACATTTTGTAAACACATTATTTCTCTAGGTAATTCCCAATCACACTACAAAAGACCACAATTTAAAAATTGCATTAGAATGTGATTAATTCCGTATGAACCCTCTGATTTATTTGAACAGGCTTTTTAGCTACTTTGTAGTGAGTAGATTAAGACAGATCTGATATACAAAGAATAGGAAATCTAGAACAGGAGAAGTCAGCTCCTCCCTTTGGGAGTCTGACAGACAATATGTGGCAACAACAGCCCATCACACCCAATTCAGAAGAGTGCTTGCTGCAAGGCAACCACGGGGCCCAGGTTACCCACCACTCCAGACTTGCCCTAAACACACACCTCACACTGGACTTCACCAGCCACAGCACTAGCAGGAAGGCAACAACTCAGAGGCCAACGGGTGTTTTTTGTCTGTTAATTTAGAAACATATATTTCTGTTGATTCAAAATTCATTTGAATGATTATTTGAAACTGAAAAACAATATAATGTAACTAAACAAAGAGGTGTCATCTCTTTTTTTAAGGCTTTTTTTTGTGTGTGTTTCTAGTGTAAAAATGGCACCTACTGAGTTTACCTGGCAGTAATTAAATACATCTAACATTAGATAAAAAAATTTAACCTACCTCATCAAAGGTGGTATCGTCTTTCTTCAAAGCTATAAAATAAAAAGGGAAAGGAAACAGTTATTGTGATACATATCAGAGACCAAGTATCTAAGTTCTAGAATACAGAATAAAAAAAGCCAAAACAGTACAGTGTTTTCATTTCAGAAAAAAAAACTGTAACCCAACCTGAACAATCTTATGATACAAACAGGAAAACTGCAAATGAGAGAATTGCACGGCGTACAACTTTGTGAAACACTTTCATAAATATGTAAATAGAACTATCCTCCCAAGTATGGAAAAGCAGTATGCATCTCTCTCCCCTCTCTCTTCTCTGGGAGGCAAGTGTTTTGAAAGAGTATGAGTATGAAAAAGTAATCTTAAAGAAGTTTCCCCTTAAAACATCTGGTTTTTTTGAGCAGATATGATGGTGCATGGGTGTATGGACCACCCAGCCTACTGTTTAGATGGCATGCACTCTGCAGGGTGCCCTGAATAAGAGGATCATCCTGTGAGAAGTTCAGTACTGTGATGAAAGACCCGGCAGGCATAGTAAGTGCTGCTGAGACAACTCAAATTTCCAACAGGATAATTTTTATAACAAAGTATCACCAAAGGAAACAATACACACAGAATACTTTATATGAGCTAGCTAACACTTGAAATTTATTCTAAACATTCATGGCTTCAGAGATGAAATTTTATAATTCTAAGGAGACAAGTATTTCATGTATAACTGGCAAACACTTAGTTCCCTGAATTCCTACAATTAAAATGTTTTATATTAGGAGAATGCACAAAGTAGCTAACTTAGCTGAACCACCACTAAAACTCTGGGGAAATTTTTCAAATTTATAGAACTGTGCATAGTTTACTGGTTTATGCTGGATAATTCTAGCCAGATAGAAGCACTTGGGTAGCTCCTACTTGGACAGCTGTTCCTGACAAAAGCAACGGAAATCAAATTATTTTGGCAATTAAGCTCTGAGAGAATTCATGTACCTACACTGAAGGTATCATATCAAAACTTAGATTACATAGTCTAGCATCCTGAAAAGGATATTCTCTGTTCCATACTATACATTTGTCTTCTTAAACATCAAGAAGTATGTGGTTGTGGTGATGAGTTAAAGGGGATGATAAAATGTTTCTGAAAGAGACAAATGTTTCTCAAAGTTTAATTCTGTTTTCCCTTTTGCCTATGAAACTGATTTGTAATAGATTTCTCTATTTTCTTTATTTACAAGTTCTTCTGAATGGAAAACAAAAAGATGGACTTTTGTCCGAGTCTCAAATGGCTTAGCTCACACATATTTCGTTAGGTATTTGACTTAACTTACATTATATTTAAAATAACCTATTTTGATAGATATAATCCTAGGTGATTCTTAATGGCTACATTTTCATTTAAAATGTAAAATTTCTAATCTAGAAGATCTAATCGTTAAATATGAGCCAACAATGTTACTATATTTTTCATTCCCTCAATCTAAGACATGTCCTTCAATTAACATAATTGACTAGTGATTCCTTTGTAAAATCAGTGACTATGTAAATATAAAGAAGTTGATTCACCTAAAAAAGGCAATATGTCTGGAATAAGAAATGATTAGCTCATTGATTTCATACAAAGTCAATTATTGTTCAGCCTTAAAGCTAGCTCATTTAACACAGATTAATGGAAAACACATTATGTGGCTGCCACACAAGATGCAAAGCTACAGCAGTAAGCTTATAATTAATTCACACAACAAACTTAAATATATTTTCTTTACCTTTGAATGATAAAAGTTCTGGAAATTCAGCCATGGGTCTTCTTAAGCAAAACATCTCATCAGAACTACAATTGATAGTACTTCTTAGGGAACTATAAACATGGAATGAAGGCCCTCAAGTTGAGAGATGAAACAAGCAGAAATCTATAAGGTCTTCAACACCCAGACTGGACTATTTCCTTCTTATCCCCTAAATTCTGCCAATTCCCCTAGCAGGGTGGGTCTACAGGTGAAAAGAAAAGAATGAAATAGAAGAGGTATTTGCAGGTATTTTCTAAGATATAAGGAGCAGGAAGCCAGATTCTCTCCCTTGCACACTAGTCTCAAGCCAAGACACCACAGGTGAGAGCATTTTAAGACCAAGAAGCCCATCGCTTCATTGAAACCTTTCATTGCTAGATTGACACCTTACACAGTTTCTTCTAAATATTGAATTCTTGCCCTGAACAGCAGTTAATAACAACAAGGGATGATTAAAAGTGTCTTTGCCAAATATTTATCAGGTCATTGATGAATAAACTCTGACCTAAACAAGCACACAACATCCTGTTATTGATTACGTTCCCTGACTGTCATTAATCATTCATGTAAACGTAAACCCACAACTGTCTTCAAGAATATCATGGAATAACAAGCATACTACAGTTTTCTGGGCTAGCAAAGGGGCATATAGTAAATCTTTTGGGAAATCAGATATTCTATTCAGTCTTCTGCTTAAACATGGCTTCCTTTAGAAAACTTTCTATGATATCACCAAGAATAAAATGTCCTTACTATGTTCTCCAACAGCAAATTAATCTTCATAGAATTTGTCACTCTATATAGTCAATGTCCAGTCACTGGCCCATCTTTTCTTAAAGTCCTTGAGAACAGGGTCAGGTAACAATGGTAACTAAATGAATGCCAGCACAATATTCAACACACAGGAGATAACTCAGTCATCATTTGTTGAATTAAGGAGTTCTACCTCAATGGCAAAAGGATATCATCTTATATTTCGAGACACACTAAAGTTTTGGCATAAGAAAACCATACACTATTCTCTTATGTAAGGATCATAGACAAATTCCATTTCATGAATTTCAAACTAAATTAAAAATTAAAATTAAACCTCATTGGGAGAAGATACATAGTACAACAGTTAAATATTGTGTCTGAACCTTTAACCTTGCATTTCTCTTTTCTGACAGAATGGGTTTATCAAATGACAGCTGGACTCTAGAATTACACACTTAACAGCACAAGGTAACAAACCTGAAAAAACTCAGTGTAACCACAGCCTCTTCCCTTTATTCGTCTCACAAACCACATCTTTTAAAGATATGGTATACATGGGGTTTATCTCAAATATCACAGAGAATAAACTTCCTTTCTCTAGGAGATACTCCAAAAAAATGTGAGGAAATGCATTCAAATGAATATGAAGAAATGTCAGTTTGACCTTAATCTGATACCGATACCAGAAAGCCTTTCTCCTCCCAGGCTATCATTCAAAAATAAAAAAGAAACAACAAAAGAAAAGAGAAAGTGGGTTTTCTTATAAACTTTTTTCACAATTAAGCTCCCATTGGTCTTTATGCTAATCTGAATTTTGAAACTAGGAGTCAACTACAGTAATTCCTAAATACGTGAATACACTAACACTATACAGCAGAAACCCATAAATACCCACCACTGAAATCAGTGAAGGATTTTGAAATTCATTCACACCCATCTTATAAAAGAACCATAATGGTAATATAGCACTTCCTGGCAGGTGTAATAAATTAGAGTGCTATAGCTTGAAAGTCAGTGTTTCATTAGCACTTTTATAATACAGTAAGCTCAAACCTGCTGTACTCAGGGTGGACAATAATAAAATTGGCATGAGCTTTCATTTGTGAATACAATAAACATTAGCATTGTCACCTTTATATAATCAGAATTATTAATAATAATAAATATTGATTGCATATCTCATACTTTCAAAAATTGTTCTCATTTTCTGTAGATGAATGATTACTAGTATCTTAAGGATAAACAATGATACTGTACTTCTGAACATATAACAAGCTATACTTTGAATCATACTGAAAAAGTACAATAAAGACATCATGCTTATTTCAAAAGCTATTAGAGACTGGTTAAGGGAGTGAATATTTTGAAATGTTGGATTATTTAATAGGAATAAGCCATTCACTCTGTGATGTCCTCATGAAGTACCAATGAAGAAAGGAGAGAGGCAGAGATAAGGGGAGGATCAGAAGGCACAACAGCCCTCATTAAGGATCTTCACCATGTGACAGACACTGCACTAGATATCTTATGTATTTTATCCAACTTAATTTTTACAACAATCTTAAGAAAAGTTACAGATGAAGACTCTGGGGTTTAGGGAAATTATGCTAGTTGCCCAAGCCACACAGAAAGCTGAAAAAATGGGCTTCAACCCCAGACCAACCTAACTTCAAACCCATCCTGTTTTAAGTTAGCTACTACTGTAAAGTCAGCGGGCACTTCGTCCCTTACTTCTTGCTCTCCACCCAGATCAGTTACGTTAGTATGATGCAATCACTGATAACAACACCATATTATGAATGGCTACTGAGTATTAACTACCACACAGAACATCATATACATTATTTATTAAGTGCAATAACAGAACTGAGATGTATAGGAAAAAGTGAAGTTCAGAATTCAAGGCACCTGTCCAAGGTCACTCAACTACCAGTGGCAACGCTGGAAATCCTCAGTCCCTTTGACACAGGGCCTTCACCCTTCAGCTATGCACTAAATAATCCCACAGTAAAGTTTCCATTCAACAGCCTCCAGCAACTTAAAAATCCTTAAATAATCAGACTGATTTCATGGCTTTTGGATTTTACAAATAAAGCATTATAAAATTAAGATTCATTTTTCTATAATGCTAATTCTAATGAATGTGCTAGGCTTAGTATACAATCATAATCACTTAAAGCCTGTTCATCTCCCCTTTAGGTATTTTAGGATAAGACTTACTATTCAGAATCCTGACCCTCCATCAACACAAGAAATTGTTTTGTTCACTGCACTGTACTGTTTCCAAAAGGGAGGAAGTAAAATCTACTAGATCTTAGAAGACGTTTTAACAAGATTTGAAATCAAAAGGAGTTTCACATCACTGTATCTCAGTAAACTAGAAAATCCAGTTAACTACAATTGTAGTTCATCCAAATTTTACTGATTGTCATCAAAACCTTGAAATTATTTAAACATAAGGAATTTTTATATTCATGTCCTTGGCTTCATACTAAGACTCAATTGAAATGAATTATTTAACACAAAACTGGAAGGGCTCCAACAGAGTCATTAGCATTAGTAAATACACAGTTAATGTGATTTAGAATAGGGTTTAATGGACTCCAGAACCGCCTCTGTGATGATTTGGGTAGGGGGCTGAAACATCCTCCTGAATAATGCAGGTGGAGTCAACACCTTGCTCTCTCACACCCTTCTTGCCAAACTTCATTTGAACGTAGGAACTCTTCATACACATTCCTAACTCTAAGACTGAAACTGCAAATAACAATACATGTAATAAATGAAACCAGGACTAAACACTGGTTTCACACCATAACTTTACAGTCATCTCAGGAAAGAAAAATTTTGTATACTAATAGGAAATTTTAAGTTAGAAGGCAACAAAGAAAACTAGGCTAAATTTTGATCCATGCTTTCTCTTACTTGAAGAAAGTCTGCATAGTTTACGATGCACTCTAATGATTTTTAAAGGTATGGCTGGAAGGATAACTACAACACTCATGCACTCCAGGGCTTTATTTTAAGGAATTAAGCACCTTATGCTTAATTTCTGTTAACACCTTCATTAACATGGATGACATGTTAAACAAGTGGAACAAAGGCCGAAAGGCTTCTTAGGACTCTTATTTTTACTGCTTGTACGATTTTCTTGCTAAAAGCAGTTACCTGTATAAATCAAAGTTATGATGTGTAGAGGATGCAGCTCCTGTCTTAATGTTAAAAGGGGTTTTCTATGGCCAACCCTAGAAATCTAACAAACCCATTACACGTGATACTGTTGTCATCCTGTTATAGTCCGTGACATGGATTTATACTTAAATGTCCTAAACATTTCTCGGCCGATTTTTATCTGCTTATCAGTTAGTTGGTTGAAAGCCAAAAGCCCTTGTAGCTCTAGTAGATGGAAGAACTTCAAGAGATTTATTCCTAAATGTTCAGACAAGTTCACAGCATGCATTGCTCTGCAGCAATGAAAAGATTCAAAGACCTCGGGCCTGAACACCCACATTTAGCTTTCGAGGACCCGAACTACCGAACAAAAGGTCCCAAGGTATCTGTCCCACTTCTCTTTAGATTGGATGTGTGAGATGATACCAAGGCACACAACTCAACGTTTCGCCAATTTCCAAAGCTAATTTACTGACTAAACACGCAGTACCAAAGCCTGCAAAATAAAAAAAATAAAAAATAAAGTGACCCAGGGGGCCGCGCAGCACCGTGCGCGGTGGGGGCCGGGGAGTCCCATCGCCTGTCCCCCGCCGGCGAAAAAGCCCGAACGCTGGGGGCGAGGAGAGGGAACCCAAACTGTAGGCTTAGGATGGCCCACAAACGAACCCCCAGATCGTGAGGAAGAGGGGTGTCGTCGCCCTCCCCCGGGTCCCAGGCACTGTTCCTGCACCCTCCGCGCGTAGCGCACCCCACGCCGGCCGAGGGCTGCGGCTGCACGGCCAGTGCCAGGAGCGCGGGGCCAAGGGAGCGGGCGCCGGGGGCGCCGGCCGGGTGCCGGGCAGCGCGCCACTCACCGATGCGGCTGAAACTCTCCGACAAAGTTCTCCGCAACTTCTTCATCTTGCCTATCTTCTCTGCCGGCTGCGGCTCAATAAGGTCGCACATCTGGGCGACACGGGGCCCCGGCAACTTCCCCAAACTGGTCCAGAGCGGAGCGCTGACAACGGCGCGGGAGCGCGGCGCGGGGAAGGGAGCGGCGGCGCCTCCTCCTCCGCCTCCTTCGCCTCCGGCCGGGAGGCAGCGCGCAGGGTCGGGAGGCGAGCGGCGAGCGGCGGGCTCTGCTCGGGCCTGGGCCGCGGCTGCGCGGGCGGGGGCGCTCTACGTGGTGCCGGGGGCGGCCGCGCACCGCACCGCCTGGCTCATTTTCCCTCCTTTGTAAGCGGGAGACGCGCGGGGCGGCCGGCAATGGGGCTGGCGCGGCCGGGGGCGGTCCGAGGACGAGGGGCGGGAGCCGAGGGGCGCCGAAGGCGCGGGGCGCCTGCTGGGAGAAGTTCGCAGCCCCGAGTTTCGGGCGCCCGGGAGAAGGAGCCGCGGCGAGGCCCCACCGCCGGCCCCGCCCTCGCCTCCGCCGCCCCGCCTTCCTCCAGGCGAAAGCCCGCGGGCGCTGGGAGCCGGGGCAACCTGGGCTCCGCGCTCGGGGCCTGTGTCCTCCGCAGCCTCCCGCCCCGCGGCGCCCCCTCGCGGCCGCCCCGCGCTCCTCCCGCGACCCCGCCGCCCCGCCCGCGCGTTCCCGCCCGGGCCCGCGGAGGGCCGCGCTTGGGGACCCCGTCTGGGCTGTGGGGAGGCCGCCGGAGGAAAGGCGCTGAGTGGTCATCTCTCTGCCAGGAACGTGTGTGAAAAGAGCGCAGGGGTGGGAGGGAAGGGGGTGGCCGCACCACTGCCTCTGGGTCGAGGGACAGGAAAGGCCTCTCGACGCACTCAAGTTTGACGGTGACTTTTTTTACCCCCGATTTTGCCAAGGAAGCTATGAAGTGACAAATTCACAAGGAAAGGTGTAGAGTCAAGTGCAAAAGCAGAAGCTTCAACTGGAAACCACACGGCAGGGCTAGTGCTCGTTTTCCTACACCCTGTGTCACACTGAGTGGTACACAGGAATCTAGATGTACCTGATTTCTGATACGAATACCTAGTTCCTTAGTAAATAGCAAACGGAAGTCCTTAGTCTATGTTTCGTTTTTTTAATGTATTTCTAAGTTAGAAGACTTAGAAGCCAAAAAATTCTGACCTCTTCCCCACCTCAAAAAATGAACTTTAAAAAGGAAAGGGGAAGCTTTATAAAATCCCAGAATAGGTCAGGCTGCCAACACACATAGTCTTCATCCTATTTAAACATGGTGTAGCCATCACTCCAAACGTCAGTCTCCCAAGGGAGAGAGAAGGAAGATGGGGGAGGGCCTGAATGTGTTGACTGGGGGCCAGCAAACTCCTTATGAATAGAAATTTAGTAATCTTGAGTCATCTGGCTGTGTAAGTAATGAGAGCTTGTGAGCACGTGACAATGCTGCTTGGTTTAAAGGAAGTTTTGGGGAGTTCATGTTCTGTTAAAAGATTTTATCTTAAAACAAAAACTAGCCCCCTGCCTTCCTTAAATTGTGAGGTAGAACACTTTGATTTGTTCTGCTTGTACTGAGCACATTACAGGGGCTTGAGAGAGTGCAGCTGATAAAAGAAAGGAAGTCAAGCCAATCAGGGAGTAGAGGACGGTGGGGAATTCAAAGGAGGTAAGCCTCAAAGCGCAAGAATGTTGGGTCCTGGTTGACCGCAAGTGTTGTTTCAGACAAAAGTTTGACTTTTACCACTTCCTCCGGTTAGTTAGGGAGGAAGTTATCAGTAACTGTGAAAGAAAACACAACAGCAGTCAATCGGAATACTGATGTGTTCTATCTCCTGGTGAACAAAAAAATTGTCAATAATTTAATAGACCACCATATGTCTGTGGCTGTTCTATTAGTCACTCTTAACAATGGCTGTTTCGTGCTTTTTCCGTTTTACCCTCCCCACCCCACAGTATTTAGTATTTCCTACTTTTTAAAGTCAACTTCTGCTTGAATGAATTATGGTATATGCATACAAAGGTGTATTAGGTTAACATTTTTTTAATGAGAAAGGTCAATATGTATTGATGTATAACTACATTTAGGCTAAGTGGGAAAAAAGCATATTTATCATTAACCCTTTTGTGGGAAAACATACACACATTTCTATATGCATAGAACACTTCTGGGAAGAAAAAGAAAACTGTTAAATGTGCATACTCAGAAGAGAAAGACTATTTCCTTTGCACTTTACACCTTTATGTATAATTTGAATGTTTTACCCAAAGAATATGTTATTTTTACAATAAAAATACTAATTTAAGACATAAAAATTATATTTACTTCATATTTACCTACCCTACTCCAAAACTTCAGCTCTCCTACCAACAAAAAACCTTCACCTAATTCCAACAGTATACCTGGCAGAACCAGTGGTTAGTAGTGGACCAAATAAACCTTGGCAATTATGGATAACCACCTTTCCAATATGTGCTTATCTGCTTCCTTTGTTGGTTATATATTAAAATGGCTAATTTTGCAAGAAAACGATAAAGAGAAGAAAACTTTTAACTGGATGCTTTTAAAATATGTACACTTATGTTATAAGATTCAACTTTTATATAATTATTTGTTTCACATATTTCTCCATCTTAGACTCTAAGTTCCCTGAGGGCAGGGACCCTACAATACAAAAGGTACAATGTCTGTTTTATAAGGGTGTAAATTAAATGTTTCTGAAATGAATGTAGAAAGTATTTCTGCCTCTGAGAAGTGATGTCTTGTCCTCAGAAACAAAGATTATACTGCATCTGTGTTTCATATGTATTTTCAGTGGGAAGATGGATCTGTGCCAATGATGCATCTGAACTTCTGGTTTACAAGGTTATAATTTTGGCTGGCCTGAATTAAAAATGCAGTGTCTGAATACAAACAAGTAAGCTTACCTAGGGGCTGAATCCAGCATGGGTTGACCTTAAACTAAGCATCAATTACAACATGAGCACGCATTAATTAGGCCTGGAATAGTAGCAACAGTGTCTCTGGGATTCTAGTCCCTACTCTGTCACAGGTGTTGTGCAGCCTTAGACAAGTAAGTGACTTACCCACTTCCTTATCTATAAAACGAGAAGCTTGAGCTAGATGACCTCGAAAATGATTCATAGCTGAAAAATTCTGATTCTAAATTAGTGAAATGTCTCCTTTCCCAGCTTATATACTAAAAGGTAGATACATTAATGAAGAATAGTCAGTACCTAAATAAGATCAAGAAACAAAGATTCATTGAAAACAATTATGTGAAATTTAAGATACATGATTTCTGATCATGTTATGCATAATTATGCTTTTATTATAAACAGATCTTGTCCCTAGAAAAATAGCAGGCTAATATGCTGGCAGCAAACTTAAAGGGAATGAATCCTAGTCCAAGTAAGATGAAATACAGAGGATTTGATTAGAATCTAAAGTACCAGCAAAAGCAGAAGCAGATATACTGACCTGAAACAGTATGAAAAGATATTATCAGAGAAAAGAAATCCATGAAACAAGGACATCAAGGATGTACAGAATAGAGTTGGAAAGTGAAGTTAAGGAGACAAAATATATGTTCATTAATGTAAAATTTTAGAATTTAGCCAAAGCATAGTTAAAAATTAAGACATATATTTGGAGTAAAATTATTAAAGTGGTAGAAATTTACATAATTGAATGTCCTTATAGAAACCTACACAGTCACCCTAGTTAATCATTTTTAGGATCAAATATTATCCTTTATATTTTATTTTTTATTAAGGTATTATTGATATACACTTTTATGAAGGTTTCACATGAAAAAACCATGTGGTTACTACACTCACCCATGTTATCGTTTCACCCCTATATCCCATTACAATCACTGCCCCTCGGTGTAGTAAGATGCCACAGAGTCACTATTTGTCTTCTCTGTGCTATACTGTCTTCCCCATGATCCCCCCACACCATGTGTGCCAATCATAATACCCTTGAATCCCCTTCCTCTCCCTCCCCATCCACCCTTCCCCACCCTTCCCCTTTGGTAATGACTAGTCCCTTCTTGGCGTCTGTGAGTCGGTTGCTATTTTGTTTCTTCAGTTTTGCTTCATTGTTATACTCCACAAATGAGGGAAATCATTTGGTACTTGTCTTTCTCCGCCTGGCTTATTTCACTGAGCATAATACCCTCTAGCTCCATCCATGTTGCAAATGGTAGGATTTGTTTCTTTCTGATGGCTGAATAATATTCCATTGTGGATATGTACCAACTCTTCTTTATCCTTTCATCTACTGATCAACACTTAGGTTGCTTCCATATCTTAGCTATTGTAAATAGCGCTGCAATAAACATAAGGGTGCATATGTCTTTTTGAATCTGAGAAATTACTTTCTTTGGGTAAATTCCTAGGAGTGGGATTCCCAGGTCAAATGGTATTTCTAATTTTAGTTTTTTGAGGAACCTCCATACTGCTTTCCACAATGGTTGAACTAATTTACATTCCCACCAGCAGTGTAGGAGGGTTCCCCTTTATCCACATCCTTGCCAGCATTTGTTCTTAGTCTTTTCAATTCTGGCCATCCTAAGTGGTGTGAGGTGATATCTCATTGTGGTTTTTATTTGCATTTCCCTGATAATTAGTGATGTGTAACATCTTTTCATGTGCCTATGGGCCATCTGAATTTCTTATTTGGAGAATTGTCTGTTCATATCCTCCACCCATTTTTTAATTGGGTTATTTGCTTTATGGGTGTTGAGGCATGTGAGTTCTTTATATATTTTGGATGTTAACCCCTTGTTGGATGTGTTGTTTACAAATATATTCTCCCATACTGTAGGATGCCTCTTTGTTCTGTTGATGGTGTCCTTTGCTGTACAGAAGCTTTTTAGTTTGACATAGTCCGATGTGTTCATTTCTGCTTTTGTTTCCCTTGCTCGAGGAGATGCATTTAGAAAAAAGTTTCTCATGTTTATATTCAGGATATTTTTGCCTATGTTATCTTCTAAGAGTTTTATGGTTCCTTTTCTTTTTTTAACACATCTAGAAACTGAAGTGGCACAAGGTTGCACGGCCTATATCAAACCAAGTTCCCCTTGAGTCACCAGCAAAACTGGTACATGAAATCCAGAACTCTTGTCACCCACTTTTCTGTTCAAGCTATTGGAAAATGTTTAGTCTTAAGGATTTCTCTTTTTTTTTTCCTTTTTTGTAAAATTGCAGATTAAAATAAAAGAAGGAAGGAAATAGAAAGTTGTAGAAACCAATATATTCAAACTCAGGTAAATGGAGACTCCCCATCTCTCCCCAACTCTGTTCTATCAGTTATCCATTGCCTAGTCACTCTTTGAACCCTTTTAACATTTACAGAAAGTAAACCCTGCTGACACAAACCTCCAGGCTTGTTCAAGAATAAAACCTTTTTTCTGATTGTTTTATAGGTAATTCTGTATTTTTCCATCATAAATATCCAGAGACCTAATAGGCACCTAAGCAAACCAATCTACTTGCAAATGACTGCAAGAAGAACAAAGAAGTTGCAAAAGCATCCAAATGATGTCAAGCATAAATTAGCTCAAAATAGTTTGGAAGACAATAAGCTACCAGGGTCAAAGTGTATGTTGAAATACTGTAAATTCCCTTTTTTATTAAACTATGCTTAAATATTATAATGGCATCTCCTTCTTGTTTTTCATTGTTATATAATGTGTACAACAGAAGTTTATATATGAAAATACCTACCACCGTTTCTAACTAAGCAACAGTTCGCTTAGTTACATGCTTTGATGTTACTTGTGTATGTGGTATAGATAGGTCGTTAAGAAAGGGTTCTCATTTATGATTGTCAACAATTTCAGGGCATCATGTTGCATCCACTGGACTTAAACTTCAGGGGCCAGTTCTGTAACTGAACTCAGGGCATTGATGTGAAAGCAGTCAGAAGCTAATACTTTAGTGAACCAAAACCTTACGCCTTTTGGTCAGCCCAGGCAATTCCTGTTAGGAGCAATTAAGTTCAGAAATGTGGCTCTTCTATCAAAAACATCTCAGTATCTCTTCCCAGGGCCCTTGATAGTTCATCTGCATTCACATGCCTATTCTAATTAAGTGCTTATAAGCCAGTGAAAGTGTCCATAGGATATTATATTGATAATGTCTTCAGACATATCATATCCCAAGCTAAAATGATGTACTATTTATAATATTAAAATATAACTAAAATAACTTATGGTTTATAGTAGGCTATAAATTGATGATCTCATTTTAACCTATACTACTCCAAGACATATTATCATTGTCACTCTATTATACAAGGAAATGGGTCTAGAGATGCCAAGAGACTGTCCTCAAGATCATAGAGCTTCCAGTTTTAAATTGAAACATACTTTAATTACCAAAACTTTCCTTTTATAAAGCAGATGTGTAGCATGATGTATGGCACTTTTTCTTTTGATATTCTTCAAGTATAATTATGGTTGTCCTTACTGTACATAAAGTAACTATTCTGAAGCAGAGAAAGTTCAAGGAACTGGCCAAACTCAGATAGGTTAATGGTTGGATCAAAGCTCCTAAATTCCAGGGCTGTCTTTTTCTTTTTTGTACCTTATGGAAATTTAAAGTGTAGTATTAAAGATATACAAGTGATTTTGAAAAAGAGGCTCCTTTCTACTTGGCTTATTTTTCGTAAATGAAGTGTCTAAAACAATCACTTGTTGAACCATTGTGGCATGAGTCAGTGATGGATTCATAAAATGGAGTGTGGTCACAGCTAATATTTAATCCAACATTCCTTACCTATAAAGGATGAGTCATATCAAAATTACTTAGTGTAGTGTCTTAGAGTGTTTAGGCTAACAGAATACCATACACTTAGACTGTTTAGGTATAACAGAATACCATACACTGGGTGGCTTATAAACAGAAATTTATTTTCTTACAGTTCTGGAGGCTGGAAAGTCTAAGATTAAGGTGCCAGCATAGGTTTGTTCTGGTGAGAACCCACTTCCAGTTTGGAGATGGCCATCTGCTCAGTGTGTCCTCACAAGGCAGAAAAGCAAGGGAGCTTTCTGGGGCAACTTTTACAAGGGCACTAATCCCATTCATGAGAGCTTCACACTCATCACATAATCATGTCTCATAGACCCTCCAAATACCATCACATTGAGGATTTGGTTTCAAGATATGAATTTGGGAGGAACACAAAATATTCAGTCTATAGCACTTGGGGAGCATTTTCAAAGGACTGCTCTAGAATACCCTAGTCAGAGACTGGAGGGGGCAGAAGGAAGAAAGGCACAGTAGATTGAAAAAGCCTCTGAGATGATTCTTTTACAACCCCCACCAAGTGAGAATCACTGATATAGTCCCATAAATAACAGCTCAATTGTAGTTATTTGATGAAAGTCAGATACAGAGGGTGACATAGAAATACCCAGAGTACAAAGGACAATAAGGTTGGAGAGGAAACATTCTAGGTGTGTTTCAAACAGTTAAGCAGGAAATGGGTTAGGGGCCAGAAGATATTCTCAGTTCTAGAACCTTCTCTCATGACCTGTTTAGTATCACCAATCTTCTGCCTCCTCAACTATAAACTAGAGATAGACAACAATTTTGGTCCTACGCACCTACAAACTTAATCTCCTTTTTCTAATTAAGCTTATTTGATTTCTTCTAACTACAAACCAAGAAAACATGGATAGGCCAATATAGTGGAAAAGAAAGGATTAACAGAATCAGTTTTCAGTACTATCTCTGTTTTCATATCATAATCAGTAATTTCACTCATCTCCATTTATTTATTCATCAAATGCATTTGAGCACTTACTATGTCCTAGGCACAGTACTAAGAGTCGGTTATGCCACAGTGAAGGAGGTGGAGCATGGTGACAGCCCCTGCCTGCCCAGGGCTCACAGACTAGTGAGGGAAAATAAAAGGTGACCCATTTTAAAATAGGGGAAGGACTGGATCACTACCATACAGCAGGGAGATTTCACCATTATATGAGGGTCAGAAATGTCACAGGAGTTCTAAGCAGAGGGTTCAGCCCCTGTGGGGGCCAGATGCCAAAGAAAGAACATGATGCACTCAAGAAACTGAAAAGTGGTCAAAATATAAAATGGACATGAGATAAGGCTGGTGAATTCGCAAGGGCCAAAAGGTAGATACTTTAATAATCATATAGAAAAGGCTAAGAATGCTTTAGTTCCTATTAGAATCATCAGACAACATTCATGGTAGTTTCTGTTTCTCCTGGAAACCCACTAAACTTATAATGAATGGATTTTTTAAATGCCTAAGTCCACATGTAAATAGATAATGAAAGAAGAAACATCTTCAACACAGTTTGGGAGATAGAAAACTTATGGTTGAGTTGTAACTGACTAGTCAGTCCCAAGAAAGCTGAATCCTAAACCAAGACTGAGAGACAACCTATTGAAAGTTTTTAACTGAATATCAAGACACGTAGCCTTCTTTCCTCACTGTCTCCTCCTACTTCTGACCATCAGATTACCCACAAATGAATCCCACAGTTGACAGGCCTAACCATGTAAATTGAGTTTGCCCAAAACTTTTTCATGCCCCTCATCTTGCTATGGGCAGACAGCCAAGGATCTCCAGACAGCTGATGAAATAGTCTAATCAGAAAGATAGAGGGAAAAAAAAACATAGAAAGACAACTAGTAAGAAATAAAGACTGCAGGACAAAGATACCTGTTATTAATATCATCAAAGATTCAAAGACTGAACTATTATAAGATATTGCAGTCACTAAACAAGAACTAGATGCTATAAATGTTCTTAGAAGTAGCAGCCAGAGGCAAAAACAAACTCTCAAATGTTAAAAACATCATCAGAATATAAAGAAAACATGAAGTTGAGAGAATGTCCCAGGAAGTAAAACAAAAAGATGGAAATAGAAGAAGAGATAAAAAGATGACAAAGTTATGGACTAGTTCATGAAATTCAATATCTGGATAACAGGAGTTCCAGAAAGAGAAAACAGAGAAATTATCAGAGACACAATTCAAGAAAATTTCCTGAAACAAAAGGACGTAATTTTCCAAATTGAAAGAGCTTATTGAGCTCCCAAGACAATGGATGAGAATAACCCTGCACTGAGACACATCACTGTGAAACTGCAGAACCCTATGGACAAGGAGAATAGTCTAAAAACCTTTACAAAACAGAAACAGGATTTTAAAAAGAATCAGGTATCAGAATGTCTTCAGACTTCTCAATAGCCACACTGAATGCTAGAAATAATAGAAGGAAATGATTTCAATATAGAGCTCCCCAGCCAAATTAGTAATTAAGTGGGAGGGTAGGACATAGATTGTTTAGACATGAAAGGTCAAAAACACTACCTGATGGGTCCATTTCTGAGGAAGCTGTCAGAGGGTTTGTTCGACCAAAATAAGCAAAAAGAAAATGGAATCCAGGAAATGGAGATGTGATAGAGGACAAAGGCAGGATGATAGTGAAGAGAAAAATCTAAGACCACAGCTCTGAAGGAAACCTAAAGGTCAACAGTCTGGTGTACCTGAGCAGGACAGAGGCCCTAGGAGAAATAGCTTTTAAAAAATGATGTGGATAGAATGGTGTTTAAAGCATGTTGAAGGAAGATTCACAAAACTGGGGGTGGGGACAGCTTGGGGTGTATTAATGGTAAGTACATAGATCAATCTGCCCAGAGGTGGGAGTGATCACCCATTCAGGAATTTACTTGAATGCTCAGACACATGACACAGTGCACCCAGCAGTAAATACAAATAAGTCATATTTAGTTACTAACACTAAGCTGGGGGTTCCTGGCAGGGACAGGGTTCATCCTAGGGTCTGACAAGAAAATGAGCAAAAGGCTTTCACTGTGGTTAAAGGATAGGGTCCACATAGTGGGGAATTCCCTTAGTATGACTAGTGTCTGCACTATTTGAAATTCTCACTGACTGTTATACACAGGTCTTCACATCATGGTTGCCCTGCCCAGATGTGGGGGAAATAGGAGAGAGGGATGGAGACCGAAAGATGTCAACAAACATCAAAAATGGAGTTGAGCCTCTTTATTACAAAAACCAAGCTAGAAGAGGAAAAAGACAGTTATTAACTCAAGGAAAAAAATTGTAGAGGAGAAGAAAAATATTCATAGCATAGCTGAGCTCTATGGCTCAGATGGGAATAACATTTACACAGTCATGTCAATGCAAATATTGAGTGCAATATAGTTAAGTTATGGCCATGTTGAGAAGACAAGGAATGGGAAGTGTTTGTGTATATGATGGATATCATAGGGTTTGGTGAAATTGTTGAATCTTCATCTTCAAGAGTTGCAAGTCACTGAAAAAAGTTAAACAGCAATATAAACATGTTCTGTAGAAATACTGTGATAATTCTGAAGGAATCAGGTGAATAGTTGGTAGTAGTTGCCCCAGGGAGCCGAAGCATAAGGCATAATGGACAGTGACATGGGAGATGGACAGTGATGTTGTTTGATGTTTTGTTCATTTGCAACAAGTGTGCATGTGTAACTTTCATATATAATTAAACTACCCCCAAATTTGACTTTTTCTTAGAGGCATTCAGGAGTTACCCATCCCCTTAGAACTCTATGCAGTGAGGTTCTGAGCATGATGGTAAGATTTTGCATTTTGTTAAGATTATTCTAGTGTTTTTATGAAGAAGAATTAGGAGAAAGAATGGACACAGGAGTGTCTACTAGGAAGCTAGTTAGTCTAGCCTGCAATCCAGACAGGACATGATTTTGGCCCAATTCAGCTATGGTGACAGGAATAGGTAGAAGGATTTGTGAGCACCTTGTGACCAACTGGATTGTGAGATGGAAAAGGGAGGACTTAAGGCAGACTGTATTTTCTGTTTTGGATAACAGGTCGATGGGCTGTCATTCATTAAGGTAGGAAACCTGGACGAGAAGTAATAAATGGAATGATTTCAGTATTGGATATCCAAGCAGAATGGCCACAAGTCCATTGCAGATTCGGACCTGGGACTCAGGAGAGAGAGCCAGACCAGAGCTGTAGATTTGCAATCAGCAGCATAGGAATGACAATTGAAATCCTGGGAGTGGGTGCGATTGCTCAGGGAGTGAGCATAGAATAACCAGCAAGGAAGGCAGACCCTGAAGGACTATTAGCCAGGGAAGTGGAAGGGGATTCAACAAAGGGGAGTGACAGGGAGTAGGTAGAGAGGCAGTAGGAAGGCCTATATACCATGGAAGTCAGGGAGGAAAATGGCCAACAGTATCCAGTGGGGCTGAAAGGATGGCTGCGATAGGAATGGGAACAAGGGAACAAGTGAACTGGGAGGCAAAGCCCCCCCCTCCCCCACATGTGTTGGTCACCTTGACGAGAGCCACGGCTGTGAGCTGTGGGGGAGGTGGAATGCAGGTGAGCCAAGGCACTCCTTTTAATCTCTGTTTAAAAAATAATAGTAGGAACTGTTCTTGAGTGTTTTTGGGGACCAGATACTATATTAGGTACTTTACATACTTTATCTCATTGACTCTTTTAAACACCATCTCTGTGACACAGGTGCTATTATTAACATCCCCATTTTTTGGGTGAGAAACCTGAAATTTAAAGAAGTTAAGCAATTACTCAAAGCAATAGAGATAGTAAGCAGACAGGCTGGATTTGATCTCAAGCCTGGAGTCTGACTCCAGAGAGTACACTCTTTAAGCATTGCACTGTGCACTATAAACTATTTGCCATAAATAACACTATTCTCTCATCCAGTCAACAAGCCTGCTGTATGCCAGGCTCTATTCCAGGTGCTGGTGTTCTAACAGCATCCAGAGCAATGCCCCTGACTTCATAAAACTTATCTTCTAGTGGAGAAGATGGTAAACAAATTTAATGCATGTACACTTTTCAGTACTTAGTGTAATGAGCACAATGAGAGGAAAGTAGCTGGAGAATGGCTAGGGAGGAGAGCTCTGTTAGATCATGGGCCTTCCTGAGGTGGCATTTCAGCAAAAACCTGAGTGAATTCGGGGATTGAGTCATGAGAAGATGCATTCTGGGCTGAAAGAGGAGGAAGTGCCACAATCCTGAGGTAGGGGTGGGGTGGGGGGGATGCATTCACAATGAGCAGAGGGAAAATTTAGGCCACAAAGATGGTCAGGGGGGTGCATCATGTTCAGCCTCACAGGTAAGAGTTTAGTTGTTGTTCTAGGAGTGATGGGAAGTCCTTGGAGGATTTTGAAAGGACGATAACAAACTGACTCACATTATGTTAGCTCACGATAGACCCTAGATTTTGGATTCTGTGCCCATCGCCCTTTCCATTATTCTCTAGAATTGAGATGCCATGTGGCTACTGAGCTCTTGAAGTGTAGCTGGTCCAAACTGAGATCTGCTCTAAGTGTTAACTGCATACCAGATTTCAAAGACTTAGAACCAATTAAAAAAATGGAATACATCTCATGAATAATTTTTATGCCCATTACATATTAAAATGATAATATTCTAGATATATTCAGTTAAATAAAACACAATATTCAAATTAATTTCACCTATTTCCTTTTTACTTTTTTAAGAAAGGAAACTTCTAGAAAATTTTAAATTACATAGGAGGCTCTCATTATATTTCTATTGGACAGCACTGGTCTAGACAACTTCCCTTCTGCTCTCAGCTTCAGAATGCTGTGAAGACAAATGAAATAACTTGTGTAGGGCTCTTCGAGTTTCCTGAAGGAAACACATTATGTAGCAACGAGATAAATTATTGAGGATGGTAGTCAGCCAAAAAATGTACTGTTCTTTATAGATCAAAGATCATGTTACCGACTGGTCATGGTTTTGTGTTGTTTTTCCAGCAGTGGTGATGAGTTTGCGCCAAGTCTTTGGCAATGTTTCTCTCTTCACCCACCCACCCCCTCCCTGTGCTCCCTTAGGACCAAAACAGCCTGTTTTTGAAATACCTGGCTCAGGTTAAGAACGCAGTTCTCTAGCCATGGAAATTTCTTTCTGTGCATGGATTTGGACTTCAGCCTATGTAACATGAAGTTCTAATTATATGGTCTAGCAAGCATATTCCAAATATCAGTAATTATATCTATAATTATAATTATACAACACTCTTGGTTCTCTTATATTTAGTTCTAAATACGGTTGATTAGAATGTACTTAGAGTGAAAAATGTGTACACAAGCTTTAGCCAAAAAAAATTATTTTTCTTTGTAGATTTATATCTATGGAAATTCTCACAGTGCTATAAATTAAATCAGATTTTGATTTCCATTTACATATGGCAGCATTAAAAATATCACAAAGCATTGGAATTATTGGGATAACTATATATTACTCTATCCTAGGTTTTGAATACCAGTAAGAAAACAAGCATCAGATGGACCCTCCCCGACCTTTGCCTATTCACTTCTGCTCCCACCTCCTTTTTCTCTCCTCTTGGGTAGCTAACTTCACTCTCAATTTTTAGTGTCTACCCTTGTGCTCTCTCTGGGTTCAGCCTCCTTTTCATGGATCCCACTGCTTTTCCTAACCCTCCTTCCTGGATGTCACTGTCTCCTGCCCTACAATCATCTCTGTAGCAAACAAACAGCTTTAAAATCTCCCATCTTTAAACACACACACATACATACCCTCACTTCCCTTGATAGCTTCTCTACTCCCATTCACAGCAAAATCTTTCAAAAGGGTTGCCTGTATCTGCATTTCCATTTCTTCACTCCCACTCGTTCTTCAGCACACTGCAATTAGGTTTCTTTCCCCATTGAAATTGCTCTTGTCAGAGGCGAACTAAAGACCTCCATGGACCAAATTCAGAAGGCCTCCCTGTCCTCATCTTACAGTGCTCCCATGGCACATGTAAGAATTGGCCACGCCCTCTTTGAAATACTCTTTTCTTGACGTCCATGATGCCAAGAATCCATGTATCCAATTGTCCACTCATTCTTAATCTCCTTTGTAGCTTCTTTGTTTCCATCAGAGCTTTAAATGTTCAGGAACCTCTGATTCCTTGGCCTCACCCTGTTATTTACTCTCTCTAGCTGCTCTCAATCACTCAATCATTCTTATGGCTTTAAGTGCCATCTAATTGCTGATCATTCCCAAATGTATATCCCAAACATAAATTCCAGGTTCATATATTCATATTGTTGAATCTCAACTATGTATCTCAAACTTTCCATGTCTGCAATTGAAATATTGATATATTCTTCCCATACTAAAAGGAATACAGATAATAATAAGAGGAAAACATGGAAAAGGAAATGAGGAAGAAATAAAATGTTATCTTATTGCTCTAACCAAAAATCAAGATTTCCCATACTTCCCATATTTAATATTTAATCCATCAGCAGACTGTGCCTAGGCTAGCTCCAAAACATGTCTAAATCCCTCACCTCTTTATCTTCCTTGCTGCTATTCTAGATCAGGGCATCATTACCTCTCAGCTGGACTACTGCTATATCCTCCCAATTGAGCTTCCTGTCTCTGCTTTTGTACCTGCGCAGATCAGCCAAAGGAATCTTTTTAAACTACAAGTTCATTCACATCACTCTGCTGTTTAAATCGTTCAATCACCTGACAATTTTCCATTGCACTTGGAATGTCAACCAAACACCTGACCACCCCCCACAGCTCTGCACAGTTCAGCCCTTGCCTAACTCTCCAGCTTCATCTTGTGCCACCCCTACAGTCCCCACTCTTCCCCACCTTGGGGCCTTTGCACCTGCTGATCTTTCTACCTGGAATGCTCCCCCACTCCAACCTTCTTTCCATCCTTCAAGTTGCAGTTTAAATATAATCTCACAGAGCCTTGCCAGATTACCCCTTTTAAAGCAACCTCACCCATTTTTTTCCCACAAGACCTTGTTTGTTTCCTTCCTAGTACTTACCACTATTTTAATTCAACTTTTTCATCTATTCGCTTTCTTGAATCCCACTTGTCTCATTCCAGATAAAAGGAGTGACAGGCTGGCCAGGTTTAGACCCTGGATGCTGTAGCCATACCTCTCTTTTCTCCCTTCTCTTGGAAGCAGCCTGTCTGTTGAGTATGTTGATTGCACACCCTTGTCAGGAGTTTCACAAGAACAGGCCTGTTCTGGTTCAGCACTTCCTAGGGCTGAATGCATCGCCCAGCTCAGGCCTGAAGTACTAGGAGACCCACTGCAA
Source organism: Manis javanica (assembly GCF_040802235.1). Taxonomy (NCBI): domain Eukaryota; kingdom Metazoa; phylum Chordata; class Mammalia; order Pholidota; family Manidae; genus Manis; species Manis javanica. Next base: position 72,835,165 of record NC_133161.1, read on the forward strand.
TGATACAGCTAAGCCATGACTCCAGCAGCTCCGGTGGTAAGAATGCTGAGTTTTTGGTCTGCATCTCAATGTCTTTTGAGATCAGGTAGAGAAAAGAGAGATGCTATAAGCACCAATATCTTTCCAGATATTAATGAAAATCTAGGTCTGTGGCTTTTCAGTCTTCCTAAGAAATAGTATCCTTTCTTTCCTAGTATGTCAAAAGAAAAACTAACAAGTGTAGAGATATTCTGATACAGAAGTGATTATATTAATTACCCAATTTTAAATAGCAAGTAACAGGAAATTCATTACAAATTAACAAACAATAAGAAAAAGTCACTGATTCACATAACAAAACATTTGGGAATTTATCTGCACCAGGGAGAAGTTGATCCTAGATCAAATGAGTAGGACCAGTTCCCAGTTTCTTTATCTCCATTTTTTGGCTCTGCCAAGAACTCTGAGAAGCTTAAAATGGAAAAGAAATGGTACCACAAACAAACAATGTTTAAGAGACCTCTGCCTTCATGGTTGCAAGGTGGCTACCAGAGACTCCTGGAGCCACTTAACCAGCAGCAAAGAAAGCATCTCTGCCCACTGCAGCTCTCAAAACATATATTTAAAAATTTTTTATATGCTTTCTTTTCTACCTAGAAGCATGGGGAAAATCTCTTGGACTGAATTATATACTATCTTGAACCAATCAGTTCTTACAGCCAGGAATATATGATACACTGGCCTAGGTCAACAACCAGGTCGCACCCACAAAGCTGAGATGGGATTGAAATAACCAAAGCCACATGATTGAGAATGAGCTAGGGGTAGTCTTGCTGGGGAAGCGGGGAATAGTTGTTGAATAAAGGCAACCAATCAATGCCTATGTAAGCCTGATAGGTCTGAATAACTACAGCCTGGTATAGAGCCCCTCTATAGAGACCTCTTATTATTTAAATCCCTTCTCTGTTTTCAAGAATATTTGTGATCTTTCATCCCTCCCTCCTCTCTTCCATCCTCCTTTCTTTCCTTCTTCCTTTCTTTCTTTTTCTTTTTTTCCAATTGGACTGGCCAGGATAATTAAATATCTGTGCCCATATAGTTGTCTTATTTATAAGGCATTAAGGGAACTTTAGAAGAGCTTAAAGTTTAAGAAAATATGTACTAAAGATGGGAAGAAAAAAGGCCAATTTCACAGGACAAATGTAAAAGACTAGCCACAGTGTTTATCAGCAGTGCCTGGGTGCTAAAGTGCCAAATGAGCTAAGGCTTAGAAAAACAACGCAGGAGACCCTGGTCTTCAACTGGGGAAAGGGAGGCAATGTGGTCTTAGCAAAGGTTTTAAGTAGGCATGGATTCTTTCAAGGCAACCTGTTTTCTGATAAGCTTTCCTCAAATGAATTGACCCAGGACAGCTCCTGCGATCAAGACATCAGGCTGTCTCTTCTTTCCTATCTTCTCTTTGCAATTACCTTTCATTTATCACTTGATTACAGAAAGGCATACCTCACACTCACCCCAAACCTACTAAGGTTGCCTGGGCTGTAAAAACCTTTAGGGTTCTCAAGGAAGGGGAAGGGAATGCCTCTAATGATAGCTAATTAATCCTTTTGCAAGTGAGATAACTCCAGTTCTATCCTTTTCATAAAAAGGAAGGACACCTAATCAAGTCTTCAGATGAGAGATTACTAAAAATAACCTTGATGATAGATTACATTAATTTTTGTTATATCCTGAGAAGAAGTAAAAGAATTGAGCACTGTTGCCATAACAAAACTCTATCACTTTTATTTACTTATTTAGGTGAAGACTTTCTCAATGCCTATTACAGACCGAATCATGCATTCACCATTGATGCTGAACCCTGTTATATTCATTCCTAGATACATGGGGAAAAAGACTTTACCAGCTCATTGGAAATTGCAATTCCAATAAAGTTTACATTTTATGTGTAGTAATTATTCATCAATATTTGTAATACACGTATGCTGTTTTGAGAGATTATGCACAATTTTCTAACACTTAGAACCTTATGGTCACAGGAAATTTAAAATTATTCTCATTTATTTACACATTTTTGTTGAATAGAAGTATGTCATTCATGAAGTACTTTGAAGTATAAAATACATTAGGAAGTGGAATAGAATTATAATTTCAAGAAAACAACAAAAGAGAAATTCCTACAGGTGAAGAAGAACTTATTTGTGTATTTAAAAAAGTGTGATGGGTCATTGAATTGCTATATTATTTAGATTCTACAAGATGGTTATCAAATAGTGATGTGACTATTTCTAATGTTATACTTATAATGCTTATAATGTGCTGGAATGTACATAAATATTTGCAACTCAACATGATACAAAATTTTAAGCATCAACTTAAAAATGCAGCAAAGAATGTACTGCTTATTAAAATATTTTAGGAGTACTTGAGTGAAAGTGAAGACAATGAAAGGAGAAAATTACATTAGACAAGAAAATGATCAAGGAAAGAACAGCCCGCTGTTGAGACTGACTGCACAATGAAATACGATGACAAAGGACCTGTCTACTCACATTTGCTTTTGTGCCCTTTATCAAAGAGAAAGATCTAACTAAGAATGATTGAATGGACATCGGTAAAGGGGAGAAAAGCTCAAGATGGAACAAGAAATTGTGACAGTGTACCCATCTCCCTTAGGAGCCACAGCGGATAGTGAGAATATCAGAGAATTGAGTTAGCCAGGACTGACTCAGAATTCTTATTCTGCCAGGTATTACCTACATGGCTATGGCTAAAATGCTTAATCCCCCCTCAGCTGTAATATGGGCAGAATGCAATTTACTACATAGGGTTAAATTTCATAGTGGATGTAAAGTGCTTTTCATAGACTCAAGCATGGCAATACATAAATAGTGGTTATTGTAACTATTATACAGCTGTTGTCCTTGGAGCAACTTATAATAATAACATCTATCTCCTAGGGTTACTATGAGGATTAAATTGATAATAAACCTGAGCATTTATAACACAAAGAAGGCATCCAGTAAATATTAGTTCTTCCCCACTCCTTCCTTCTCTAGCTTCTTATTAATTTAGACAATTCTATGGTACCCCTGATGGGATATAATTGAAAAAAGTCTAATTCCGAACACCTATTTATAGAAGAGAATACTACTTTGATTATGTCTACTACTAAAATGACTAAATCTGAATGATTCTTTTCTTGCTGAGGAAAAACACCAGGGTCTCACATTACAAATGACTCTGTCCTTGTGGAAGTGGTCTTTGTGCTTTACTAGCAAACCTCATTAATGACAAAATTATTTTCATGAAATGGTGGAAGACAAATATGTTGCTGATCTAGGGCCATGTAATCAATTCTCTCACAAAGAGGACCTCCTCACAAGGAAAAAATTCTTCCCAAGTGTTTCCTTTTCTCCTATGAGTGAAAAGATAAAGCACTTGTTAATCTGTGGAAATAAATGCTGTTGATTAATGTGATTCACTTATTTTAAATGGCACCCAGAACACTCTCTCTTGCTTTGTATATAAACAAAGCCTGGTTTAAGATGAGCTAGGAGGCCTGGAAGGGAGTGAGGGACCCAAGTGTCACTGAAAAGGCAGGGAATGTGTCTAAAGCCAAGTCCCTTTTTTTAATCTGTGGGATAGGGTCCATTTGGTTCTTTTCAGAAACAGGCTGCTAAGTTGGTGTTCCCTGCTGAGGAGAGGGGTGTGGTGACCCTGAACAGTCTAAATGCATAGGAAGGCCCTATATCAGCCAGGATCCCAGCAGGAAACAAAGACACACTCCGAAGGTGGGACAGAAGTGTGGCTGAAGCTGGATAATGGGTACGCTGGTGTCTATTATGCTCGTCTGCTATACCTGCCAATGTTTGAAATTGTAGTGAAATATATAAAAACAAGGGAGGAATGGAAAAGAGAAACTAGTGAACGTGATTTACAAAGGGGACGGCAGGGGTTAAAGGAAGACAAGGGACGGTGAAGTCTCCCTCTTTGCCCTCCACCCCCAACCCCAGGGCTGGTGACAGAGGTAAGAGCTACCAGCAGCAGGCTTCAAGGCACAAGGGAGAGGGGCCAGCCCCTGGCAGCCAGACCTGTGGCTGTAGGAAAGGGCCACCCATCAGGAATTGTGGCCTTGGGTGGAGGAATAGAGCCGCTGTCAAGCAACACTCAGACAATAATTTGTGAAGCCCAGTGCAAAATGAAAAAAGCAAGAAAAAAATGTGGTTAAAGGTCCCAAAATATAAAGCTTTAGCTTTTCTTTCACAGTCTCTTTCTCCTGTCTCTTGACTGGTCATGTTTAAAAATTTTTCTATTTAACGCCATTCTAAATAAAGGAAAAGTTAAAAGTTTAATGTTAGCATAAACTTTACCATTTATATTGTGCAATGTCGGTTTTTGATGCAATGTGATTTGATACATTTAACTCTATGCAGAATCACCAAAATTGTACAATTCGTATTTCATAGTTCACACATACATACGTAGTTTTTCTTAGCAGAACAGTGGTAACAGTGCACAAAACTGTTTTACTTTACTTTTTTACACATTGTACCATCCTTCTCTGCCTTTGCCTTTCTGATGAGGGAAGAGAGACTGAAGGGAAAAGGGACCGGGGATTACCCTCTTTCCCTTTCCTTCTATGGCATCGTTTCTAGTGTAAGTGGTTGGCTAATGTAAGGAAGTAAGATGAGAAAGAAAGGAGAAGTCCTTGGTTGTTTATGATTCTTAGAATGCTATTGCCTTTTTTTTTAAGTATGAAGCAAGTTTTGGCTCAAATGGGAAGAGAAGCATTTGGGGGCTTAATCAGTCGTAGATGTGACATACTTAGCCTGTACTTGCTTTGATTCACACTGAATGTTCAAGCATCCTGGATGCACAGGAATTCTATGATCAGGGGGCACTGGGGATGTAAATGGGGCTACCAGAAATGGCAGCCATGTACTGTGGTTATCTCCTCTGTTCATGTATCAGGCTTCACTAACAAAACACATGTTCAAAGACAAAATTAAGAATTCAAAATGGTGTCAGCAAAGCAGTAAGTCAAGTGCAGGGCCTTCTGACCGTAAGGCCCTACTGACAGCATGTATCCCACACTCATGCAAACTGCCCTGCTACCGATCAGTGGCCAGGCAAGGAGGGAGCCAGGGAACCGATGCTCCTCCCTCCAGTCCTCCTACCTCCTGCTGGTGCCCCTCTGTTGGACCCTGACAAGATGGCCAGGGAGCCAGGGAAGCGTCCAGGAGAAGGCAGTCTCCTGAGCCACAGAACGGGAGAGAGAAGGGTAGACAGTGGGTCCGGAGGACCACGCAGAATATCCAGCACAGGCTGGTAGCTCCCAAATCTCTTCCTAACAAATTCAGTTCCTTTTTAATTCAGCGTAGATAACAAGGACCAGGCCAGCCCCAGTGTGTCTCCAGATTTTTGAGGGGCCTGTTGCTGAAGCAATTTTGTGAGTCTTCTACACAAATAAAAAATGAAACAAAATTAAAAATACTAATTAGGTATGAAACTGGCTATTTATTTTTCTTTTTTATTGGAATATAATTTATACACAATATTATTTTGGTTCCGGGTGAACAACATAGTAATCCATCAATTATATACATTATTAAATGCTCACCATAAGTATACTTACTGTCTGTGACTGCACAAAGCTATCACAATATGAGGTATATCCCCTATGATATACTTCCATCCCTGTGACTTAATTATTTGATAATGTGACGTTTGTACCTCTTTATCCCCTTCACCTATTTCATCTGCCCCCACCCCGCATAACCAATTGTGCATTCTCTTTGTTTATGAGTCTATTTCTGGTTTGTTGGTTTGTTTACTTCTTCAGATTCCACATATAAGTGAAACCACATGATATTCCTCTTTTGAGTTTATTTCTGTGTATGGTATAAGACAATCATTCAGTTTCATTTTTTTACATGTAGCTGTCCAGAACTTATTTATTTAGAATACGAAAAGGAATCACAGTGAAATACTGAAGCTTAGGAGATTCAGGTCCCTTTCTTCCGAGCTTTCTAGGAAATAGACCAGAAATGCCTACACAGATATGCTTCCTTTGCCCTGGCTTCCCCTCTCCGCCTAGAACACTCTACAACTTCAAAATCCTACCACTCACAGGGACCTGGGGAGTGAGGAGTCTTGAAACTTAAACTTGATTAGCTTTATGGTAAATTCCTCTGAAGGCCCAACGAGTTAGAATATAGAATAAATTAATGGTGGTGCAACAAGCATTTCCTAGCAGGCACAAAGGGTAGGCCTTGAGCCATGATGTGTCCCCTTCCCCTACGGTGCCCGCCAAAGGCGGCAAGCCTGTCTGTGGGCTCCTCTGGCCAAAGCCAGGAAATTCCACTGTATTTCAGATACACTACATAGGGAGCTAGGAGGTGGGGGGTGGCTACCCCTCTGCAGCCTTAATTTCTTGTGTATTCCTTGCTCTGCTTGTTGGCTAGGATGGAATAAGTCGAAAGGATAACAAACTTAGGGCTTATTGTTCTCGGTCAGCCTCAAATCCTGACCAGACTTTGTGCTCTGGCCTAATCAATAGGTTCCTCTCTAGACATGAAATACTACTGGACTTTCCTCATAACAGCTGAGGCAACAGTGGGGGCTGTTTAGATTTCTAAAAAAAGAAGGACCAGGCCTGTTAGATAGATGGGCTGCACTGGATGGGGTCAGGGCTTAGGAGCCCAGGAGGCTGAGCAGGCACCCTTGGGAGGAGGGAAAATGTGGGTGACGACAAAAGAACAGGGTGGGGGGGGGGAGGGCAGTCATAGTTGCTAAAGAAAGATTCCAAACTTTGCTAAGGCCTTGGTGTTGGCAAACTCACTCCGGGCCTTTGTAAGTATCGAGGAAGCTGCTGATATCTGGACTAAGAACCTGTGCTTAACATGAGAGCATTTTATCTAAATGAGATAAAAGAGGATAGTGCTTAAGTGCCTAGGTTCACATATTGACCTTATTTCTTAAAATCTATAAAAGCTATGAGACTTAGGCCAAGAAGCTCATTCTCTCTGTGCCTCAGTTTCCTCACCTGTAAGATGAAGGTATATTATGTTACATTACACTATGTCATGTCACATCATGTTATATGGAGCTCACTTCATAGCCTTGTGTGAGAATTAGATAAATTAATACATATAAACCACTTATACTAGTTCCTGGTGCATGTGAGATAATAGAAAAAATACATATTGGTCTCCTCGTTAGGCAGAGAGCTCCTAAAACCCTTGTGATGTCCAAAGTGATAAGAGCACTGGGAGCATCATTTGTGCTAATATTTGGTCTTTGACCCCAGATCCTGACACAGCCCCTAAGTCCCCTGGACTTTCCTGGGTGACAGTGCCTTGTACTAAGATGACTCTGGGTGGCTCCTGGATGGAGGCTGGACCCCAGAAAGATCAACCCATGATTAGAAGCTTGGAATCTCCAGTTCACCTCCTGTTCTCTAGAGAGAGGAAAGGGGCTGGAAATGGAGTTGATGACCCATCATACCTTTGTGATAAAGTCCCCATAAAGATCTCAAAAATATGGGGCTCAGAAAGCTCCTCGTTGGTGAGCACATGGAGGTGCTGGGGCAGGGTAGTGCTGGGACGGGGCATAGAAACTCCACGCTCCTTCCCACATCCCTTGCTCTATGCGTTTCTTCCATCTGGATGTTCATCTGCATCCTTTTAATATGCTTATCTTTCTTTTTATAAACTGGAAAACATCAGGGTTTCCCAGAGTTCTGTGAGATGTTCTAGCAAGTAATTGAATCCAAGGTGGTGAAAGTCAAATGAATCTCCAATTTGTAGCCAAGCTGGACAGAAGTTGTGGGTAACCTGGCAATGTATTTCTTAGGATTGGCATCTGAAGTGGGAGGGATGGTCTTGTGGGACTGAGCCGGTCATCTGTGGGATCTGATGCTGTCTCTGGGTACATAGGTCAGAACTGAATTAAACTGTAGGACAAATAGCTTGTGTCACAGAATTGCTTGGTGTGAAAACCACCCCCACCCCCGCCCCCCACCTCCACATCTGGTGTCAGAAGTGTTGCAAGTATGGCAGTAGTCTGAGAGACAGGACAGGTGATGGCTTTTCCTTCACAATACACAATTACTGCTGGATAAAAGTGAGAAATTATTACTATGAAAATGGCTTCAAATATAGCACTTACACACATTTGGGCAATATTTTAATTTTGTGAATTTTCTGTAGTGAATAAAGAATCTGACTATTTGTTTTTACAATGTATAATATTATAAAAATCATAACTTTGAATGGATTGATTTTTTTTCATGTTTTATCTCTAACCAAAGATACTTATTGTGAAGTCTTCATTAACACAGTCATTTCTGGACTTTTCTCACCAAAAAGCAGATGTACGGTTTACCTTTTTAAATCCTACAGGTAAATTGTCCTATGCCATCATCCCCAAACACTGAGGAAAGATTTTGTTTTTTTTAACCTTGGTCAATTTATATATTGACATATGGAGGAGATTAGATGGAATAGCAGATCCCATTGTGCAAATAGCTTGGTGGGGCTCTTTCCTCATTAAAGGCAACTTTAAATTAGAATCAAATTTTAGTAAAATAGATAGTTTGGAAAACGTAAGGGAGCTTGATCATCACTCTTGCTTGCTTCTAGAGGTCAAGTTGAAATAAAACAGTAAGATTCAGACTTCCTGGATTCCTGTGCGCCTCTAAGCAAGCATATCACAGAACCTTCCTGACTTCCAAGTCCTCATGCACAGAAGAATCACGGGGAAAGTGTTGCCCAATCTCACTCCCACAGTTTTTGTAAGGATTAAAAAAAAATGTGGTTAAAAAATTTGAAAAACAAAACCACTGTACAAACACAAAAAACTTTCTTCTTACCCAATTTTTGTATGGCATTCAACAGCAGATGAACTGGCTTATCTGTCAGGAGCAACAGCCCTGAATGAATCCTATTTACGTCTTTGAAGTGCCCTTACCAGTGTCTGCAAGAGAAAAATCACACTTGATTAATCAACTGGAGTTCTTTAATATTTGTTATAAATAAATGGTGCCTGGCCAATAATAGATACTCAATAAATATTTGTTGAAAGAATTTTGAAGTGCTATAACTTAAAACATTTGACAAGATTCCATTCCCAAGGTTGTTAAAAGTCAAAACAATGGCTAAAACAACCTAGTTACTAGGGAGATACAATTTTTATGGAGAGAAAGTTGAATAACAAGAACCAGAGCTTAGTGGTAAAGGCTTTTCTGGCAGAACTGCCCTTTGTGAGGACTGCCAGGCATGAAGGCATAATACCAACACTATTTAGCATTTGCATAATAAAAAGAGTACATGTAAAAGTTAAAATTTGAAGATGACATTATGCTCCTCATTGTAACATATTACAGGCAAAATTGGGCAAAAACTCCCAAATTTTTGTGAGGATTAAAAAAATTTTGCTTAAAAAAATCCTGAAAGACAAAAGCACTCTATAAATGCAAAAATATTTACTCAAAAACTTTGTTCTTACCCAATTTATTTTTGAATGTCATTCAACAACAGATAAATTGGCTTATCTATTAGGTGCAATAGTCCTGAATGAATCTCACGTGGATTTTGTGAACTCTATGACTAAGCAGGGCATTTGCAACATGCACAAGCGTAGAACAATGAATCCCTGACTGGAAGAAGGAAGAAATAACCTTAAGTAGTATAAATATCTAGAAAAGGCTTAAAGAAGTCATTACAGATTCAAGGTCCTGGTAAATGCTGCCTATAATTCATGAAAAAGTTTGGGAAAGGAAAAGAGGATTCTTTGTTTACTTTTTACATCATATTAGCACAGACTATCTTCTACCATCTGTCTTCCTTCAACATTTGTCTCAACATTTACAACTATTTAATAGCATTTTATTTTTTAAAATAGCTTTATTGAGATATAATCCTCACATATCACATAATTCACCCATTTAAAGTAGATTTTAGTATATTCACAGGATTGTGCAACCATTACCACCATTTAATTCCAGAACATTTCATCACTCCTAAAAGAAGCCTCTACTTATTAGCAGTCACTTCCCAACCCCCAAGATACCCTCTCCCAAAGGAAAACCATTAATTTACCTTCTGACTTCTGTAAATTTGCATATTCTGGATATTGCACACAAATGCAGTCATACAATATGTGTATTTTGTGATTGGCTTCTTTCACTTAAATAACATTTTCAAGGTTCATCCTGTTGCAGTGTGTATCAATATTACATTTCTTTTTATTGCTGAATAATATTCCATTGTATGGCTATACAACATTCTATCTTTTCATCAACGGATGGACATTTGAGTTATTTTCACTTTGGGGGTATTCTGAATAATGGATTTATGAACATTCATGTACAAAGTTTGTGCGGACATAAAAATGCTTCCATTTTTATTGGTTATATACCTAGAGTGGAACAACTGAGTCATATAGTAAGTTTGTGTCAGCTTTTAAAAAAACTTCAAAAAAATTGAGCTATAGTTCACATAAAATTCATTATTTCAAGGTGTACACTTTACTGGGTTTTAGTATATTCAAAAGACCATGCAGCCATTATCAACATCTAATTCCAGAAAACTTTTCCAGCCCAAGTAGAAACCCTGTACCCATTTGTCCTTGAATTAATGTTGGATCAGTGAGCCTAGAGTTTTCTGCTCTTTCTTTTGCCTTGGGAAAATGATTTTAGACACATTGTCCATCTTGTTCAAACTGAAATATCAACTGTGTATTTGAAAAATAAGCATATTGACTTTTTTTATTTATTATTTTTTTAAATAAGGTATCATTGATATACAATCTTATAAAGGTTTCACATGAACAACATTGTGGTTTCAACATTCACCCATACTATCAATTCCTCTCCCCACCACCCCATTGCAGTCACTGTCCATCAGCATAGTAAGATGCTATAGAGTCATTACTTGTGTTCTCCAAAGCACATTGACTTTTCAAAATAATGGGTTTATTGAGATAGAATTCACATATCATAATATTCATCAATTTAAAGTGTATGATTTAGTGGTTTTTAGTGTATTCACAAAGTTATGAAACCATTACTATTGTTTAATTCCAGAACATTTCATTGTACCAAAAAGAAGTTCTGTATCCATTAGCAGTCCCTATTTTCCCCTCCCTCTAGCCTCTGGCAACCACTGGTTTATTCTCTGTCTATGGGTTTTCCTATTCTGTACTATGTTTAACTTCTTGAGAAGTAAAAGAGAACTCTTATGCCATTGTCCATTAATCACTTCTTTGAAGCAAAAATCATTTAATTATACACACACATGTATATGCACACACATCACACACACACCACTATTGCTTTTGTCATTACTAACACTTTCACACTTCCATTTACTGTCCTGTACTCACAGATGATCTCAATACTTGTTAAAAATATCAAAGAGGGGAAAATACTGGCAGTATATGGCAAATTATTGGTATTCTCAATGAAGAGATTTACCCATGATTAAGAACCATACTATCTCCCTAATGATAATATAATTACAAACTAAATTTTTTCAAACAAAAATATTTTTTTCAAAAGAGAATCTAAACACTATAATGCCCAGTGTTGCTGAGAATGTAAGGAAAGAGGCACATAGAAAACTCAGACTCTGTCAGTTGGAATTTAAAGTGGTATAGCATTTCTCAGGGCCATCTGGGCCAGATACGTCAAAAATGTTTAAAATATGGATGCTTTTTGATCCAGAAATTCACTTTAAAGAATTTTTTCTAAAGAAATTACCTTAGGAACTCTTAAAGACGTATGTACAGAGTTGTCATCAAAGTCCCACAAAAAGGTTTTTTGTGGCTATGGACAAAGTGATTCTAAGTTTATGTGCAAAGGGAAGAGACCCAGAATACCCAAAACAATGTTGAAAGAGAAGAACAGAGTTGGAGGATTAACACTATGTGACTTCAAGGCTTACTATGAAGCTCACTGGTATTTAAAATAGCTGAAAACATGAAACAATCTAAATATTATTTAAGAGAAAAGTTAATTAACACACCAAACAACCACATGACCAATTACCATGCTGCTGTTTAAAATTATATTAAGGACTAGTAATACACAGTGGAATTTGAAATTAAAAACATAGTACCACTTAGCTTAGCACCCCAAAAATGAAATCTTAGCATAACTCTAATAAAATATGCACAAGATATTTATAAGGAAAAGTATGAAACTCCAATGAATGAAATCAAAGAACTAAAGAAATGGCGAGATATTCTGTATTCAAGGATAGGAAGACCCAGTATTGTCAATATGTCATTTCTTCCCAACTTGATCTATAGATTGAATGTCATCAAAGTCCCACATAAAGTTTTTTTGTGGCTCTGGACAAAGTGATTCTAAGTTTATGTGCAAGGGGAAAAGACCCAGAATAGCCAAAACAATATTGAAAGAGAAGAACAAAGTTGGAGGATTAACACTATGTGACTTCAAGGCTTAGTATGAAGCTATACTAATTAGAACAGTTTGAAATTGGCAAGAGAATTGACAAACAGATCAATGGGACAGAATAAAAGTCCTGAAGTTAGACCACAGAAGTATAGTCAACTGATCTTTGACAAAGGAGCAGAGGCAATACAATGGAGCAAAAAGTCTTTTCAACTAATCATGTTGGAACAAGTGGACACTTACATGAAAAAAAAATGAATCAAGACACAGAATTTACACCCTTCACAAAGGTCATTCAAAATGAATCATAGGCCTAAACGTATGAAACTGGAAGATAACATAGAAGAATACCTAGATGACATTATATATGGTGATCATTTTTCATTTCTTTTTTTGGCAATAACTTTTTAGATAGAACTCTAAAGGCACAATCCATAAAAGTAATAATTGATAAGTTGGACTTCACTACAATTAAAAATATGTTCTGTGAAAAATTATGTCAAGAAAATGAGAAGACAAGCCACAGACTGGGAGAACATATTCACAAAAGACACAGCTGGTAAACGGCTGTTTTCTGAATATCCAAAGAACTCTTAAAACACAACAATAAGAAAACAAACAACCCAATTAAAAAATTGGCCAAAGAATTTAACAGACATCTCACCAAAGAAGATTTACAGATGGCAAATAAGCATATGAAAAGATACTTTGCATCTCATGTCACCAGGGAAATGCACGTTAAAACAACGAGATACCACCACACGCTATTAGAATGGCCCAAATCCTGAGCACTGACAGCACCAAATGCTGGCCAGGATGTGAAGCAACTCATCCATTGCTTGAGAGAATGCACAATGGTAGAGCTATTTTGGAACACAATTTGGTGGTTTCTTACAAAACTAAACCTACTCTTATCATACCATCCATCAATCATGTTCCTTGGTATTTACTCAAAGGAGTTGAAAACATATATCCACACAAAGACCTGCACATGAGTGTTTATATCAGCTTTATTCAAAATTATCCAAACCTGGAAGTAACCAAAATGTCCTTCAGTAGGTGAATGGATAAATGCATTGTGGTACATTCAGACAATGGAATGAGCTATCAGATCATGAATGGACTTGGAGGAAACTTCAATGCATATTACCAGTTAGAGAAGCCAATTTGAAAAGGCAATACAGTTTAATTCCAACTCTATGATATTCTGGAAAGGTACAACTATGGATGTAGTGAAAATATCAGTGGTTGCCCATGGCTGGGGGTAGGGGGAGGAACGAATAGGTGGAGCACAGAGGATTTTATGACAGTGAAAATATTCTGTATGATGCTAGAATGATGGATACATGCCATTAAACATTTGTCCAAATCAATAAAATGCACAACATAGAATGCCTAGGGTGAACCCTAAGATAACGATGGACTTTAGGTGATTATGATATGTCCATGTAGGTTCATCAATTAAATGTACCACTCTGGTGGGGAATGCTGATAATGGGGAGGCTATGCATGTGTAGGGGCAGGGAGGATATGGGAAATCTCTACATCTTCCTCTCAATTTTGCTGTTAAACTAAAATTACTTTTAAAAAAAGTTTTAAAAAAATTACATTCAGGAAAAATATTTGGTGACTTGGGAAAATGTTCACAATTCTTGGCTAAGTGAAAAAAATGGTTAGAAAATATTAAATATTAATACATTATTAAAATATTTATGCATTTAAAAAAGAGACAGACAATAAAGTAAAAAGCAAACCTATAAAATGTAGCTGTAGGTGAGAGAACCTGGGATCAATTTTGTGTAGGTGCTACAGAATGCAATCACAATTCCATTATATAGAAATATTACTTCATTATTCCAAGTTGAGCTCAGCTTGCTGAGATCCCATTTCTGATGACAGTGAAAACAATTAATCTTGCCCAATTATAGGTAGCTTAGTTACTTTCAGCATAAAAGTGAATACCTTTTGTAGGTATCCAGTTGAGTTGATTTACTATATAATCGTTCCAAAGTTTGAACTCCATCCTCATTCTCAAAATTTCTTTCATTCTGTCCTCTTTGGGGATATCTGGGGCATGGGTAGTTTTCAGGAACATAATGGCATTGGGGTGGGACTCCAGCTCCTGGTCCTTCCTTGCTGGTTCCCCCTGACCACAGACGAGAGGTGTCTTGTTGGCCCACTTTCACCGCATGAGCTCTCTGAGTGCCTGGACAGTGCAATGTGTGGTCTCTTCTCTTGACAAGCACAGGTCCTTTCTATGCCTGATCCCTGATCCTCTTTCTCTACCTCATCACTCCACCATGCTCTTGAACTGCCTCATCCCCCCTTCTTGGGGAGGTTGATGTCCCTCTGCCCAGTTTTAGGGGATTCCCTTTGCAGTTTTAGGGGATTCCCTTTGCAGTTTTAGGGGATTCCCTTTGCAGTCCACTGGTTCAATCCTCAGCATCCACAAGCCTCAGGATATGGAACTTTTGTATCATCTTGCTGGCTGCTTCCTACAGGCTTTGAGGAATTTGGTGGTGGGTGGTGGGGCATGGGGGCGTTTGCTAAACTTTATTTCTGCCTAAAAAGGAAAGCAGTGACAGTTCTGCTCCACCTCCACTGACTCATGCTGTCTTCAGGCTCTCTGAGTTGCATTCCCCTCCTAGAATTCCATATAGGAAGGCGACAGGCCACTGCTGTTGATAGATGCCAAAGTCTCCGTTATCAGTTTTTAGGGAGGAAGAGAGGTAGAAAATATGCTTACGAAAACATCCATCCTCTCTATTCTCTCTCTTCTTCTCCCTTTCCCTCCCTGTTTTTCCTTTTCCTTCCCTTCCCACTGTGGATGGGAGTTGGCTGTGGGTCATCGGGTGGGTACAAAAGTCTAAAGGTTTGGGTAAGTAGTCGGGGCTCAAAGCACAGATCTGGAAGGCATCCTAGTGGTGATGGTAAAGCTGCGGGACTCATAAGTGAGAAGAGGGCATGGTCTAGGACAGAGTCATAGGGCTCATATTTTATTATTAAGAAGCCACAAGAGTGGCAATGACTTTTCCTCAGGAACTCTGGCGTATTACAAGATAAACAACATAAATCCTGTGGAAGAGTAAAAGCACCATCTTTCACTTTCTTAGAAAGCAGTTCCCAACTGACAACCAGAACTTTAGGGAGGGAAACAGAGTAAACTGAGCCGTTGTGTATTCTTCTACCATGGCTTTGGGCAACAGGACGCGCTGAGGAAGGCTGTCAGGCTGCCCCTACTGTAGAGACTACTCAAGTAACTTCATTATTCTAGAGAGAGGTTTTTCTCCACGCAGAAAGTTTCTTTTTCAATTACCAAAGAGAAAGGAACCCTTTCGAAAGGTTGTCTTTGAGGGTTAGATGTCTGTGGGGATGGATGGGTAGGTGGATGGACGGTCAGATGGACAGATGAAGGGATGGACGTATGGAGTGAGGGAGGTATGGGTGGATAGGTGGATGGATGGGTGGACAGAGGCAGTGCTGTTGACTACATGAAAACATGGAATAGTCTCTGGAAATGTTAGTCCCTTAAGAATTCACTTAATTGTGTTAATAAATAATTATTGAAAGCCAACTGCTAGCCACTGTGTTCAGCAAGGTCCCGGAAGTACGTGTCCTTGAACTCATGGTGCATTCAAAATGAGGAAGACACAAAGAACAAACAAATTAGAGCAACCAAATCAATTATTAAAAATTTTGAAAAGTACCTAAATGATGATTATCATTATCATCTTAATTTTCGTTTTTAATTCCATTAAATTAGAAAGAAGCAAGTCGGTGGTGCCAATTACTTCTTACAGGAGGAGCCCTGGCCATCACAGAGAGGAGGGAACCTGAGATCACATTTAAAAAATTTGAATATTGACCAAGTTGCTTGACCTCCTGGCAAATTTTGCTGCTGCCAAAAAAGGGTAGGAGACAGATCATTTTAATTCATATTTCTATTTGAAGATCAACTAAAAAAGTTCACTGAATATGTAATATAATGCAAACACACCAAACTCAGAAACATTTATCATAATTGCAATTTTAAAATATTTTATTAAATGTGGCTCTTTTCACTCTCTTCCCTCTATATCAATGGTAACTAACTTACTGGAATTACTTTCTTTTTAAATTAAGGTATCATTGATATACGATCTTATGAAGGTTTCACATGAACAACATTGTGGTTTCAACATGGAATTACTTTTAAAATACTAATATACCCTTTTAAGTATTCCATCACTATTGCATTAAGCTGCCCTCTGGTGGTTTTTAATTTAGTAAATATCCTTAACTACTTTAGTATCTGATGTATAATATATTTAAGGTACTGTAGTTTGTTTAATATCATATTAACTCCTATTTTCTATATTTGGCAGGACTTTTGAAATAGTCATTTAATAAGAAGGGACACTGGCTAATATCCAGAACAAGGAAAAACAATGAGCAAATTCATGAAGTAAAGTTCCTATGTTCAGGGTAATGAATCATTGCTTATTAGTGCTGTTTCTCTTGTTGTTGTTACAGTACAGAACTAATGATATAAGCCTTGGTCATAAAATTCAGAATATAACAACCCAAAACACCTTAAGACTGAGGTATATTTATTTAGTGACAACCCCCAGTATATATTAAAGGCTCTCATATCACACAATGCAATTAACCTTTGCAATGAAAGTATAAAATATTATCAGTGAATTGGCTAAATGTTTGTCACAGCCCCAAATAATCTGAAATCCTATAGAACTGTCTTTTAACTTGCTGCCAAAGATATGCATGATGTACCTATTGAAAACAGATATTTCTAATCAAACCAGAACTCTTGCCTTTTAAGAACAAGATGGAATTGTCCATCACTCATTTCATTTTGTTGAATTTTCTCTGCCATAATAATTGTAATGTATAAAATGACCTTAATTAAGAGGTGGAGCCAAGATGGTGGCGTGAGTAGGACAGTGGGAATCTCCTCCCAAAAACATATATATTTTTGAAAATACAACAAATACAACTAATCCTAAAAGAGAGACCAGAAGACACAGGACAACAGCCAGACTACTTCCACACCTGAGAGAGCCCAGCACCTGGAGAAAGGGGTAAGATACAAACCCCAGCCTGGCGGGAACCAAGCGCCCCTCACCCCAGCTCCAGGCGGGAGGAGAGGAGTCAGAGTGGGGAGGGAGAAGGAGCCCAGGACTGCTAAATACCCAGCCCCAGCCATCCGCACCAGAGCGCAGACACAGTTCATGCGTGGGGTCCTGGATACTAGGGAAACAGGACAGCAAGATCTTTGAGCGGGTCCCGAAGCCGGCGCCCCTGTGACAAAGAAAAGCGAGTGCTTTTTGAAAGTCTTAAAGGGACAGGGACGCCACAGCTGGACGGAAACACCCCAGGTCACAGTCCAGTAGCTGGAAATTCCAGGGCACTATGGGCACACTAACCCCCTGGGCAACAGCTCTGAGACCCCTCATGGAGGTAAACAGCCAAACAGCCCCCCCGTCCATTACCCCTCCAGGGCCCTGCCATAGCAGATTAGCAGCCTGAGGCTGGCCATGCCCTCAGCAAGGGAGCTTCCTCCATACCAGCTGGGCAAGATACAAAGACCCAGTCTACACGCAATTGCCCAACACAAGCCACTAGGGGTCGCAGTTGTCCCAGTAAAGAAAGGCCAGGAGCCAAGTGGAAAGCTGATAGATGCGTCAATAGCATTCCACTGCACCTATCAACATGAAAAGGCAAAAAAATTTGATCCAGACAGGACTAACCCAGACAGCTTTGGCATCTGCTACATCTTCCCCTGAGAAGGAACCTGGGGAGATAGATTTAACCAGTCTTCCTGAAAAAGAATTCAAAACAAAAGTCATAACCATGCTGATGGACTTGCAGAGAAATATGCAAGAACTAAGGAAGGAGAATACAGAAATAAAACAAGCTCTGGAAGGACTTCAAAACAGAATGGACGAGATGCAAGAGACCATTAATGGACTAGAAAACAGAATAGGAAAACAGAGAAGCTGATGCAGAGAGAGATAAAAGGATCTCCAGGAATGAAAGAATTCTAAGAGAGCTGAGTGACCAACGAAACAGAACAATATCCGCATTATAGGGGTACCAGAAGAAGAAGAGAGAGAAAACAGGGATAGAAAGTGTCTTTGAAGAAATAATTGCTGAAAACTTCCCCAAACTACGGGAGGAAATGGCCTCTCAGACCACAGAGGTACACAAAACTCCCATGACAAGGGATCCAAGGAGGGCAACACCAAGACACATAATAATTAAAATGGCAAAGATCAAAGACAAGGAAAAAGTATTAAAGGCAGCCACAGAGAAAAAAAAGGTCACCTACAAAGGAAAACCCATCAGGCTATCATCAGACTTCCCAACAGAAACCCTACATGCCAGAAGAGAATGGCATGATATACTTAATGCAACGAAACAGAATGGCCTCGAACCAAGACTACTGTATCCACCACGATTATCATTTAAATATGAAGGAGGGATTAAACAATTCCCAGACAAGCAAAAGTTGAGGGAATTTGCCTTCCACAAACCACCTCTACAGGGCATCTTACAGGGACTGCTCTAGATGGGAGCACTCCTAAAAAGAGCACGGAACAAAACACCCAACATATGAAGAAGGGAGGAGGAGGAATAAGAAGAGAGAGAAATAAAGAATCATCAGACCGTCTTTATAGCTCGATAAGCGAGTTAAGTTAGACAGTAAGATAGTAAAGAAGCTAACCCTGAACCTTTGGTAACCACAAACTTAAAGCCTGCAATGGCAATAAGTACATACCTATCAATAATCACCCTAAATGTAAATGGACTGAATGAACCAATTGAAAGACACAGAGTAATAGAATGGATAAAAAAGCAAGATCCATCCATATGCTGCTTACAAGAGACTCACCTCAAACCCAAAGACATGCACAGACTTAAAGTCAAGGGATGGAAAAAGATATATCATGCAAACAACAGAGAGAAAAAAGCAGGTGTTGCAATACTAGTATCAGACAAAATAGACTTCAAAATAAAGAAAATAACAAAAGATAAAGAAGGACATTACATAATGATAAAGGGCTCAGTCCAACAAGAGGATATAACCATTATAAATATATATGCACCCAATACAGGAGAACCAACATATCTGAAACAAATACTAACAGAATTAAAGGAGGAAATAGAATGCAATGCATTCACTCTGGGAGACTTCAACACACCACTCACTCCAAAGCACAGATCCAACAGACAGAAAATAAGTAAGGACACAGAGGCACTGAACAACACACTAGAACAGATGGACCTAATAGACATCTACAGAAGTCTACATCTAAAAGCAACAGGATACACATTCTTCTCAAGTGTACATGGAACATTCTCCAGAATAGACCACATACTAGGCCACAAAAAGAGCCTCAGTAAATTCCAAAAGATTGAAGTCCTACCAACCAACTTTTCAGACCACAAAGGCATAAAACTAGAAATAAACTGTACAAAGAAAGCAAAAAGGCTCACAAACACATGGAGGCTTAACAACATGCTCCTAAATAATCAATGGATCAATGACAAAATCAAAATGGAGATCCAGCAATATATGGAAATGACAACAACAACACAAAACCCTATCTACTGTGGGACGCAGCAAAAGCAGTCTTAAGAGGAAAGTATATAGCAATCTAGGCATATTTAAAGAAGGAAGAATAATCCCAAATGAATGGTCTAATGTTACAATTATCAAAATTGCAAAAAGAAGAACAAATGAGGCCTAAGGTCAGCAGAAGGAGGGACATAATAAAGATCAGAGAAGAAATAAATAAAATTGAGAAGAATAAAACAATAGAAAAAAAATCAATGAAACCAAGAGTTGGTTCTTTGAGAAAATAAACAAAATACATAAGCCTCTAGCCAGACTTATTAAGAGGAAAAGAGAGTCAACACAAATCAACAGAATCAGAAATGAGAATGGAAAAATCACGACAGACTCCACAGAAATACAAAGAATTATTAAAGAGTACTATGAAAACCTATATGCTAACAAGCTGGGAAACCTAGGAGGAAGAGACAACTTCCTAGAAAAATACAACCTTCCAAGACTGACCCAGAAAGAAACAGAATATCTAAACAGACCAATAACCAGCAATGAAATTGAAGTGGTAATCAAAAAACTACCAAAGAAAAAAACCCCCGGGCCAGATGGATTTACCTCAGAATTTTATCAGACATACAGAGATGACATAATACCCATTCTCCTTAAAGTTTTCCAAAAAGTAGAAGAGGAGGGAATACTGCCAAACTCATTCTATGAAGCCAACATCACCCTAATACCAAAACCAGGCAAAGACCCCACCAAAAAAGAAAATTACAGACCAATACCCCTGATGAATGTAGATGCAAAAATACTCAACAAAATATTAGCAAACCGAATTCAAAAATACATTAAAAGGATCATACACCATGACCAAGTGGGATTCATCCCAGGGATGCAAGAATGGTACAACATTCGAAAATCCATCAACATCATCCACCACATCAACAAAAAGAAAGACAAAAACCACATGATCATCTCCAAAGATGCTGAAAAAGCATTCGATAAAATTCAACATCCATTCACGATAAAAACTCTCAACACAATGGGTATAGAGGGCAAGTATGTCAACATAATAAAGGCCATATATGATAAACCCACAGCCAACATCATACTGAACAGCGAAAAGCTGAAAGCTTTTCCTCTGCGATCGGGAACAAGACAGGGATGCCCACTATCCCCACTGTTATTCAACATAGTACTGGAGGTCCCAGCCACGACAATCAGACAAAACAAAGAAATACAAGGAATCCAGATTGGTAAAGAAGAAGTTCAACTGTCACTATTTGCAGATGTCATGATATTGTACATAAAAAATCCTAAAGACTCCACTTTGAAACTACTAGAGCTAATATTGGAATTCAGCAAAGTTGCAGGATACAAAATTAACACACAGAAATCTGTGGCTTTCCTATACACTAACAATAAACTAATAGAAAGAGAAATCAAGAAGACAATTCCATTCACAATAGCATCAAAAAGAATAAAATACCTAGGAATAAACCTAACCAAGGAAGTGAAAGACCTATACCCTGAAAACTACAAGACACTCTTAAGAGAAATTAAAGAAGTCACTAACAAATGGAAACTCATCCCATGCTCTTGGCTAGGAAGAATCAATATTGTCAAAATGGCCATCCTGCCCAAAGCAATATACAGATTTGATGCAATCCCTATCAAATTACCAACAGCTTTCTTCAATGAACTGGAACATATAGTTCAAAAATTCATATGGAAACACCAAAGACCCAGAATAGCTAAAGCAATCCTGAGAAGGAAGAATAAAGCAGGGGGGGATCTCACTCCCCACGTTCAGGCTCTACTACAAAGCCACAGTAATCAAGACAATTTGGTACTGGCACAAGAACAGAGCCACAGACCAATGGAACAGAATAGAGACTCCAAACATTAACCCAAACATATATGGTCAACTAATATTCGATAAAGGGGCCATGGACATACAATGGGGAAATGACAGCCTCTTCAACAGATGGTGCTGGCAAAATTGGACAGCTACATGTAAGAGAATGAAACTGGATCACTGTCTAACCCCATACAAAAAAGTAAATTCAAAATGGATCAAAGACTTGAATGTAAGTCATGCAACCATGAAACTCTTAGAAAAAAACATAGGCAAAAATCTCTTAGACATAAACATGAGTGACCTCTTCTTGAACATATCTCCCCAGGCAAGGGAAACAAATGCAAAAATGAACAAATGGGGCTATATCAAGCTGAAAAGCTTCTGTACAGCAAAGGACACCATCAATAGAACAAAAAGGTATCCTACAGTATGGGAGAATATATTCGAAAATGACAGATCCGATAAAGGGTTGACATCCAAAATATATTAAGAGCTCACACACCTTAACAAACAAAAAGCAAATAATCCAATTAAAAAATGGGCAGAGGAGCTGAATAGACAGTTCTCTAAAGAAGAAATTCAGATGGCCAACAGACACATGAAAAGATGCTCCACATCGCTTGTCATCAGAGAAATGCAAATTAAAACCACAATGAGATATCATCTCACACCAGTAAGGATGGCTAACATCCAAAAGACAAACAACAACAAATGTTGACGAGGTTGTGGAGAAAGGGGAACCCTCCTACATTGCTGGTGGGAATGTAAATTAGTTCAACCATTGTGGAAAGCAGTATGGAACTTCCTCAAAATGCTCAAAATAGAAATACCATTTGACCCAGGAATTCCACTTCTAGGAATTTACCCTAAGAATGCAGCACTCCAGTTTGAAAAAGACAGGTGCACCCCTATGTTTATCGCTGCACTATTTACAATAGCCAAGATATGGAAGCAACCTAAATGTCCATCAGTAGATGATTGGATAAAGAAGATGTGTTACATATACACAATGGAATATTACGCAGCCCTAAGAAAAAAACAAATCCTACCATTCGCAACAACATGGATGGAGCTAGAGGGTATTATGCTCAGTGAAATAAGCCAGGCGGAGAAAGACAAGTACCAAATGATCTCACTCATATGTGGAGTATAAGAACAAAAGAAAACTGAAGGAACAAAACAGTAGCAGAAGCACAGAACCCAAGAATGGACTAATAGTTACCAAAGGGAAAGAGACTGGGGAGGACGGGTGGGAAGGGAGGGATAAGGGCAGGAAGAAAAGAAAGGGGGCATTACGATTAGCATGTATTAGGGGGGGTGGCACAGGGAGGGCTGTGCAACACAGAGAAGACAAGTAGTGATTCTACAGCATCTTACTATGTTGAAGGACAGTGACTGTGGACTTGGTGACAAGTAGTGGTTTTACAACATCTTACTATGTTGATGGACAGTGACTGTGAATGGGGATGTGGGGGGACTTGGTGAAAGGGGGAGCCTAGTAAACATAATGTCCTTCATAAATTAATTAATTAATGAGCTTAATTATAAGAACAACATATTTTAACTGTAAGAGTGTAAAAATTAGAGAAACACTCACATTTTCCCATTTTTCCTATTATTATTCTTTATAGATAAGGCAAGATCTGGGTACATTTAAATTACTTATCTTTTACATGTATACTCTGAGTTCAGTGGAAGGAGATCCACATTACACAAATTAAACATTTTTTTAGTTCAAATATTTATTTAGACATTTGAGTACCTTCTATGTGCCTAACTCTGTGTGGCATGCACTCTAGAAAAGAAGGCCTTTGCAGAAAAGAAGTTCAAAATGTATCTGAAGCTGTTGCGTCACCACGGGCATCTGCACTTGAGAGGGAGAGTGCTGCAGTAGCTCAGGAAGGAAGTGACAGCTCTGTCAGCTGCAGCAGGGGCTGAAGGCTTCATAGAGGAAGTGGCACTGAGACTGGGCTGGACACAGTGATGAGACTTTTATTTTTGGCAAGGAATCAAACGTTGAAGACATTTTAGATCAGAAAATAAAGATGGACAAGAGCATGTACAGAGATCCTGTGTTGGTGAAAAGCATTGAGGGAACTGAGGTGAAAAATCAGTCATTTTCTAAAACAAGTCTACAGTGTGTTCTAGTTGAATACAGAAATTAAATATTTAGCAAAATTCAGAAGATTCATAGCAACAATAGTTTTGCCTAATTCGGCAACATGTATAAACAGCTATTTCTCACCACCATTGAGTAATTGACCTTATTAGTAGAATTAGCAGGATCAACGGATCAAGAGTTATAATAGAGGTTAAAGGTAATTATTTTGTTATTTTAAGCTGCTTAGGTTTTTTTAAAATTGGGATTTGTTTAAACAGAGGGAAATGCACAGATCTTACTTGTACAATTCATTCAGTTTTGACAAAACTGATACCTGTCAAGATACAGAACATTCGAACATGGTGGAAAGTTCTCCAGTCCATTCCAGATCATTCCCCACCACCTCCACCCCAAAGCAGATACCGTTCTGATTTCTGTAACCAAAGATGAGTTTTGCCTATTGTTGAACGTCATGCAAGTAAAATTATACAATGTGTACTCTTGAGTCTGGCCTCTTTTACTCAAGCAAAATGTTTATGAGATTCATCCTTGGTGTATAGCAGTTAATTCCTTTTTATTGCTGAGTTGTAACCCACTCCATGAAGGTATCACAGTTTGTTTATCCATTTTCCTGTTTATGGATACCTGGGCTGATCCCAATTTCCGGCTACTAGGAGTAAAGCTGCTATGAGCATGTGCAGATAGGTCTTTGTGTCACCTTTTCATTTCACTTGGGCTCACATTTAGGAATGGGATTGCTGAATTGTATGGTAAGTGTATACTTAACTTTATAAGAAACTGCCAAACAATTTCCCAGAGTGGTTATATTATTTTATGCTTCCACTAGCAATGTATGAGAGTTTGGAGTTTTTATTCTTTAGTTTTAGTCATTCTAATGGGTGTGTAGTATCTCACTGTGGCTTCAAATTGTATTTTTATGAGAATTTAATGATGAGCACTTTTGAAGTACCTATTGGCCATTTATCTATATTTTTTTTGTGAAGCATCTGTTTCAATATTTTAGCCTATTTTTAGGATTGGGTTTTTTAATAAGTTATGAAGTTGTTGGTATTCTTTATATATTTTGGGTGCAAGTGTTTGGTCAGATACATGTCTTACAAACATATTCTCCCAGTCGGTGGCTTGTTCATCCATTCTCTTAACAGTGTCTTTTGAGATTGTTTTATTTTGATGAAGTCCAATTTATCGATTTTTTTTCCTTTATGGTCAGTGCTTTTCTTCAGGATATCTTTGCCTACCCCAAGACTGTAGAGATATTTTCCTATGATTTCTTCAAGAAGCATTATAGTTTTTGATTTTCTGTTTAGATTAATAATACATCTCAAATTAATTTTTGTATGTAGTATGAGTTAGGAGTTGTAGTTCATTGCTTCCCCTAAATGAATACCCAGTTGTTCTGGTACTGTCTGATTAAATGACTTCTTCAAGTTTAATTTCACTAACATTATGTCAAGAAACAGGAATGTTTTGAAAGATTACTGAAAAAAAGAAATTAGGAGTAGAAAAGAGCACTTGACTCATACTTGAGTCATTTTTTGTACTCACACAGCAAGCATACACAAATGACAGCTAACATTTTTTACAATATAACCCCCACATAAGCATTTCTGACAGCTAGAACTATTACCTAAAATGAATTAACAAAACTTTTTCTATGGAAAGAGTGCTCTATCTGCAGCAGAATTCTAATTGTTTTGAAATCTTGAAGTATCCTTCTATTTCACTAAGTTCCTCTGAAAGCAAGCAAAAAACAAATTGCTGTTTCATGGTATTGGAATAGGGTTTTTTAAAAATCCCACACTGGGATTTTGAATGTTTTACCTCCATAAATTGCTTCCTTTCTGTGATACAGGGATGAACAAAAGAGAGACATTATCTTCCTTCAAGGAGTTTATAGTCCAGTCCTCAAGTAAGGAAGTATAAATAACACAGAGAGGCAAGAAGTACCATATGAGGTGTGCTATGTGCTTTAGGAACCCACAGCAGAGGGGGACAGGAAAGATCTCTCTGGATGGCAGCTACTTAAATTGAGATTAGGAGTTTTTCAGAAGAATAGGAGGGGTGGGAAATTTCTCAGGCAAATGAAACGATTTGTCCAAAAGTTCAAACCCAAGAGATGTTATGGTGAGCTTGATGACCTGAATGAAGTCCAAATGGCTGGAGTGCGTGGTAGCACAGGAGAGGGGCTGCAGAGGATGGCTGGGACCAGATCTCACAGGGCTTTATAAATAAGGCCCTAAAAAATTAAATTCATTTTCCCAGACAGTCTCAGTTTTCACACCTGTTCCTTCACAATTATTAATAGCACTCACTCCCTTTCATTCTCCAAAGTGCCCCATTTGGACAGTGAATTAAATAAATGGTCAGACTACCTATACACTCTGACATAAAACTTTGATCTTATCCTAAGGGCAGCGGGAAGATAAAGAAGAGTTTTAAGCAGGGAATTGACATTTTAAAGTGTTTTGAAACAATCCCTAAGGCTGCAGAGAGAACAACGGATTGAAGACCAGTTAGAAGGCTGTCACAGTTATCCAGGCAAGAGATGATGGTGTCCTGGGCCATAGTTGTGGCATTGTGAATGGAAAAAGTAGACAGAATTATAAACTATAAGAAAAGAGAAAAATAAAAATTGAGTACATGGGCAGATGGGAGTCAAGTTTACAACTTTTCTAGCTCAGAAAAAAATGGCCAGATGTTACTGTGATTTGCCACAACAGAAAGATGAGAAAGAAAAGGAGAATGGGGTAGTGGTTGATGATAACTTTAATTTTATGTTTGCCAAGAGGATATATTTGACATATGTGTCTGGAGCTCAGGAAGGACCTGGGGATATCAATTTTGGGTTCGTAAGAAAGTGAGATCGCCCAAGCAGAGTGCACGGACTGAGAAGTGAGGATATTCTGGAGCTGAGCCCTGAGGAGCATAAGATTTTAGGGCAGAGTAAAAATAGCCTGCAAGAGGCTGAAATGGAATGTTCCAGAAAATAGGAGGAAAACCATGGAATCTGGTATAATTGGTATGAAGGAAGAAAAAACATGTTTGAGAGGAATCAGATGTACTGAGTGATAGAAAAATATCAAATAAAATGAGGGCTGAAAATTCCCATTGGAGAAATTTGTGAGAGAAGTTTCTGCCAAGTTCATGGGGTGAAAGACAAAACATTGCTGTGGAATGAACAGGAGGTGAATGTAATGGAGGAGAAAAGAAGAGAAGGGAAATTGCTTAAGTGTAGATAACTCAAGAAGTTTGGCTCTAAAAAGGAGGGGAGAGATGTAGCTATAACTGGAAGGGAATTGGAACTGCAGGGTTTTTTTCTTTTAAATAGTTTTCCATGTGTTATAGCTAATTAGAAGGTGCAAGCAGAGAGAGAAGGTTTAAATATGTGGAGAAGAGAAGCAGCTAAAAGGGATCTGGAGCACAGATGAAGATTGTATTAGTTATCTGTTGCTACATGATTATACAAAATTTAGCAGCATGAAATGGCAAATATTTATTATCTCACAGTTCCTGTAAGTCAGAAACCAGGGCAAAGCTTAACTGGGTGCATCTTACTCTCATGAAGTCGCTGTCATGTTCCTCGTTTGGACTGTGGTCTCATCTGATGACTCAGTAGCTGGGGGAGTGGAGAGGATCTACTTCTGAACTTGCTTATGTGGTTATGTTGGCATTCAGTTCCTCATAGGCTGTTGAACTCAAGAGCCTTACTTCCTTGCTGGCTGTCAGCTGGAGGCCTCCCTTGCCGCATGAACCTCTCGGTGGGTCAGCTCACTATACAGCAGCTGGCTCCCTTCCAGGTCAGCAAGTGAGAAAGGAAAAGACAGCTAAAGAATACCCAAGACAGAAGTCTTAGTATTTTTGTCAACCTAAGCTCAGAAGTGACATCCTATCACTCTTGCTGTATTCTCATTGTTAAGAGCAAGTCACCTATGTGCAAACATCATTTAAGACAAGAGGATTACACAAGAGTATGAATATCCATAAGTGGGGGGTCACTGGGAGCCAATCTTACAGACCACCTGACACAATGATAAACTTTAAACAGAAGAGGGAAGTCTCTTCTATGGTAGTAGAAAAGGAAGGGGGAGGAGTTGAATCTAGATTAGAGTAGTTTTGTGTAATCACAGTGAGAGTGGGGAGATGGCTTCTATTTTCTATGCCAAGTTAAAACATACAGTCTTTTTCTGAAAGTGAAGAGAGAATTTGAGTTTTGATAGTAAAGAAGGTTTAAAACAATCATTGTTGAAAATAAAAGAAATGAATTGGGAAACAGAGGATTGACTAGGAATGTTGTGGGCACAACTGAAGTGAGTATCCACAAATCTGTAATGAAATTAACCTGCCCAATAGGGTGATTTTTCTCCAGCAGTACTTAGTAAAAGGCAAGAGGAAATTCTCCATGGCTACTTTCTAATCATTGCCCACTTTCTCTTAGAGGAACCTGGAAAACATGAAAAATTGCTGAGGCTGATAGCAAAATGTATATAACCATAAAACTGAACAAAATAGCTGCCAATTGCAGAGTCTAAAAAAAGGAAGCTGTGACATAGTTTCACTGCCACAAAATTTAAAAAGTCAGGTTAGCATAAAATAGGTCAGCCTGCTAAGTTACATGTCATAGAACTGTGCATTTATCTGCCTTCACTGGAACTCATGTTTACTAAAGATAGTTAAGCCTATCAATCACAGGAAAGCATCAAAAGTTTCTCATTCATTATTTTGGAAAACATCTCTATGAAATATCCCTAAAATGAATTTTTGAGAAATAGGTTCACCTTTATAAAAAGCCTGAATAAAATCTAATTAAGGCTCTACTCTGATGCTTTTATGTCTTATGTATAAAATTTATCCCTTTCCCAAGAAGAATGAGACTACTAGACCAGAGGCCTGGCTAGTCACACAGAGTGTGTCTCACCCTTTTGCTGTCGTAGGCTCTCTCCCAAGTGAGATGCTCACGTGTCAGCTGCCTGGATGCCTGGCCATCACAGCAGAGGCAAAGGCTCTGACAAAAACTCACATACACAGCCTGCCTTCCACCCTGGTGTGTATGTGTTGTTGGATCCAGAAGGTGAAAATATGGCCCCATAGCCTGACTTCACACAGCCCAGCTCCACCTCTCTTTTTATATTCAGGTACCTAGTAAATACAGGGCATTCAAAGATTGGAATGTAAAAGGCAATTGAAGGAGAAAGGAGATAAAATTTTGCTACTCTGGAGATAGCTTAAAGCCAAGACACGAGCATGGAGGAGACAGGCAGTTGCATTTTTTCTGTAGTTGACATTTTCTCTGACAGGAGAGCCTGAGAGACAGAGGAGCAAGGAAGTTCAGGATAAACCATAAGAGTAGTTGACACAGTCATCGTGGTAGGGTAGGACATGGAGGCAGGAGCAGCGAGAGATGTGAAGAGAGTAGAATTGTGGCTGGGTGGGGAGTGTTGATAAGGCAAACCAGAGATGCTACACCACTGAGCTAAAGGGGGAAACTTTATAGCTCTAAAATGTGCTTTGAATTTATGATCTCTGAGAGTTTTACAGTGCTGTTGTGGTAAAAACGGGTTTGCCCACTAACTGCCATGCATGATAGGATTTATATGGGAGGCAGATTCCTGTGCTTTAACAGACATTTAATTCACATCCCTTCTGTAGAATGGAGACTCCTACTTAGATCTTATAAGAGGAATACAGCAACCAAAATAAACCAGGATAATCACCAGGTATGATAATTGAAAGGACTTAAGTTATATTACAGGTGAAAACCCTTTCTGACACAAGATTGCTCTTCAAGCAACATATTCCTCCCAAATATCTTTTTCTTACTCTAAAAGGGAAAACGTTTCCTGTAGAAAACTCAGGAAATTGATCCATCCATCTATCCATTCACTCAGTGAGGACCTAGTGCCTTGGTGGCTTTGTTGGGGTCATGGGGTTCTAAGAGTGAAGGTGATGGATAGGTCCTGCCCTCCTGGGCACTGCTGGCTAGTGAGGGAGACTGCTAAGTAAAAAGCATAATTTACTTCAGGAGGAAAGGGGCAGGGCAACGAGATGGACAATGACTGCTGGGTGGGGTGGGGAATGCAGATACCACAGATGGGGTGCTCAGACAAAGCCTTGTAAAGGAGATGATGCTTGAGCTGAGATGAGAACAATGACCGAGGGTCAGTCTGAATCTAGGAGAAGGGCATGTGAAATGAATGTAATGATTTCCAAGCCCTTCTGGTAGGACTGATGTTAGCCTAGGCTAGGAACTGACCAAATTCCAGGGCAGGAGTTGAAGGAGCCAAACAGTGAGCTGTTGGAGATGCAGTTAGGGCAGCAGGTATGGCAAGACCAAGAAGGCCCTTCAATGCAGGCCAGGAGAAGGGTTTGCGTTTTGTTCTAGGAGCAGTGAAAACCCGTGTTGGGACTTTAGCCTAGGGAGACACAGGACTTGGTCCACGTTTTTAAAAGATGACTTTGGTTACTTTGTAAAGAATGAATATAGAAGGATATAGCAAGTATAAAAAGAAAAATATGAATATGTTTCCAAAATTGTAATTTTAATGGAGGTAGTTTTGTGTCTATTTTTGTCATTCTATGCCATGACGACACAAACATATCATCAAAAGTCATTTGAAATAGTTTTTTAATGAATGTATGAAAGTTTTGCCTGTGTCTCACCTTAACCCATTTCACCAGACCCTATTGTTGGACAATTAACTTCTTTCTACATTGGCCTGTTTTTAACTGTGGCAAGCACAGTTACATTTTTATTTAATCTTTGGCTACATTTTCCACTTCATGAGAATCCATTTCTAAATGTGGAATAGGACCACATGATCAAAACATATGAGTGTTGGATAGTTTAATCATCAACTTGGTTAGCAGAATTCCTTTCCCTGCACACTTAGGGGTAGAGTTGGCCAAAGGAGGAACTCCTGTGAAGGCTGGACAGCAGAAGTGAGGCAGCAGCTTTGTTCACTCTCTAACGGTCTTTGTTCAGTCAGCAACCAAGCTGCCTAGTGTGTTCCCAGTGGTCCTTACTTTTCTCTTAACACTCAGCCCTTCCTGTCTGCCAGCCACTTGACATGTAGCTGGGTATCCCTGAAGGCAATGGCCTCCCAAAGACCACCTCACAGATCTGAGTCCCCTCTGGTACGTCCATGTCAGTGTCTCAGATTCGCTCTCCCTTGTCCACCCACTCCAGTGCTTTAGAATTGGTGACTCTCTGATTCTCAAACCCCCACCTGGCCTTTCATCTCCGCCAGCTTTGGCCACAGTTGTCTAAGGCCTATTCATATAATAAATCCTATTTTCTGGAACCCTCATAGTGGTTCTGCCTACCTGACTAGTACAGTATATGAGTATTGTGATGGTTCTCATTACCTATCACCAGATTGCTTTCCTGAAAATTCATAACCAGTTATACACCCATAGATATTTATGAAAATGCTGATCCTACCCACCTTCTCAATAGTACTCATGTGTTAAATCACTTTCAGTTGTATGGGGAAAAGACTTTTCAAATAAAACGTACAGTTTTAATTAATTTTTCTTTGACCCCTGATGGAGTTGAACTATTTTGTGTGTGTGTGTGATAATTTGATACGTTCCCCTTTCTTTTCTATTGGAGACAATTACCATATTTGTAAAGATTTTTTAAAAATTTGAGAAAACTTTGCAGCAACTTTATTCACACTTCGACCTTTTCGTTCATCTTTTCACTTGTTGGCACTTCCTGCCCAAGTTCCTTCATAGGCTGTAAGGTTGTTGTTGGGGGAGGGGGAGGGCTAAATCTTAGTATCATGGTTCAGCTAGGTCAATTTATAAATCAGTAGATACAAGGTGAATCAGCTAGGGCTTTTGGATTGAAAACAATGGAAATCAAATCTGCTGATTTTAAGGAAAAAGGAATTATATGGGAACTCATGGAATTAAGCAAATCTTTGGAAATCTAGGCCTAGATTCAATGAGCAGATTGCTAGTGCAGGAAGGAGTTAAGTTCTACCAACGTCAGTTTCGTTTTCACTTTATTCAAGATCTAAGTTACCAGGAGTGACCTTTAACTTGACCACATCAAGTGCTGGCTCGTAACTCCATCTGATTGTTGAGTGAAAGGCTTTGGTGAAAAGAGCCTCCAAAGGCCCCTTTCTCATCCAAGTGGCGGGGTGGGGAGGGGTTGGGGAGAAGGGACATGAATTTACCATTTATCAAGAGTATTTCCAGAAAAGGAGTAATTTTTCAAAGTAAAGTGGGGTGCTGTTCAGAAGAGGGAATAGATATTGAGACAGCAATATCTAGCTCTCTGAGGTGAATATTCACTGACATTGACTACAGATTGAATACATTTTGGAATCTCAGATTTCAACTACAAGTATTTTACAGCCATCACTTAGAAACCTGTCTAGTAAAGAAGGTAAATGGGGTTCCCTTTTAAACTTTTATAAGATTCTGTGAGCTTTATGGCTTTTAACAACCCTAGTAACTGATTAAGACTTTTGATTGGGATATTTTACATGTATTTATCATATCACATAGGAAAACCTTATTGCTAAATATCTGTAAAATTCTGTGATAGCAATTTCTAATATGTGTGGAACCTTTTCTATGAGGACTACTTCTTTAAAAAGACATTTTACTAAAAATCAGAAAGGTTTAACAGGTTTGGCAAATCCTGCCAATAACATTCAGCCTCTTTCATACATACCTTCTTTTATATATATGTACATATACACAAAATCTTCTTTTTGTGTTTATATAGTTAAAATATCAGGGTACATTATCAACCAACAGTGCAGCTGACTTCTTTCACACTTGCTACTGTGGCAATCACTTTCCAGTAAGACTAAGCAATAAGAGCTGGTTTTCTAAAATGTTGGTTAAAAGCAAGTACTTGCTTGGCAGGTAAGTGGGCATTGTCCATAGGAAAGTCACTTTGAAAGGAAACTAAAACATGAATTTATAAGCATTTTAGGATTAAAGATAAGGCATAAGAAAGTGCTTTCATAGCATGGGGAATTAGAATAAGGATCTAAAAAACTCTAGGAACATTCAAGTACCTCAGAATGTAACTGTATTTGGAGATAAAGTCTTTAAAGAGGTCATTAAGGTTAAATGATGTCATTTAGGTGGGCCCTAATCCAATTTGACTGGTGTCCTTCTAAGAGAAAATTTGGACTCAGGCATAGAGGAAAAACCATGTGAAGACATAGGAAGAAAATAGCCATCCACAAGCCAAGGAGAGAGAACTTAGAAGAAACCAACACTGCCGACACCTTGATTTTGGACTTCTAGCCTCCAGAATTGTGAGAAAATAAATTTCTGTTGTGTAAGCCACCCAGTTTCTGGTACTTTGTTGTGGCAGCCCTAGCAGACTAATACACAATACACATGTCTAAATGACAAAGAGGTTTTTATAGCAATTTGTTTGTTTTTAAATAAAGGAAGGCAAGAGGGATTAATCAAGGTTAGAAAAAAATGGGGCAGATAGAAAATGTTTCTTTTCTTTTCTTGAAGAACAACTTCAATGTGTGCTATAAAGGCTATTAAAACCAAGAAGTAAAGTTCAGCATTTTCAAGTTTGCTGATGATTTGAGTCATTATGAACTTTAGTAATTGATTAGAAACCTAATTACTGTAGAAAAATTCAGAGGAAAGATCTTTATTTTAAAATCCCAAGAATACTGCAAATTGCTCACATTATACCCAGTAAAAATGACTGCTCTAGTTCTTCAACAAACTAGAACAATTAGTTCTAAAATTCATATGGAACCACAAAAGACCCCAAATAGCCAAAGCAATCCCAAGAAGGAAGAATAAAGCAGGGGGTATCTCGCTTCCCAGCTTCAAGCTCTACTACAAAGCCATAGTAATCAAAACAATTTGGTACTGGCATAAGAACAGACCCATAGATCAATAGAATAGAATAGAGAACCCAGATATAAACCCACATATATATGGCCAATCAATACATGATAAAGGAGCCATTGATATACAATGGGGAGATGACAGCCTCTTCAACAATTGGTGTTGGAAAAACTGGACAACAACATGTAAGAGAATGAAACTGGATTACTGTCTAATTCAATACACAAAGTAAACTCGAAATGGATCAAAGACCTGAATGTAAATCATGAAACCATAAAACTCTTAAAAGAAAACATAGGCAAAATTTTCCTGAACACATCTTCTCAGGCAAGGAAAACAAAAGCAAAAATGAACAAATAGGACTACATCAGACAAAAAAGCTTCTGTACAGCAAAGGATACCATCAGCAGAACAAAAAAGGCATCCCACAGTATGGAAGAATATATTTGTAGATGACATATCTGATAAGGGGTTAACATCCAAAATATATAAAGAACTCACATGCCTCAACACCCAAAAAGCAAATAACTCAATTGGAAAATGTGCAGGAGAATCTGAACAGATACTTTTCCAAAGAAGAAATTCAGATTGCCAACACGCATGTGGAAAGATGCTCCACATCATTAACTATCAGGGAAATGCAAATTAAAACCACAATGAGATATCAACTCACACCAGTTAGGATGGCCCACATCCAAAAGACAAGGAACAACAAATGCTAGCAAGGATGCAGAGAAAGGGGAACCCTCCTACACTCTTGGTGGGAATGTAAATTAGTTCAACCATTGTGGAAAGCAATATGGAGGTTCCTCAAAAAACTAAAACTAGAAATAACATTTGATCCAGTCATTCTACTCCTAAGAATTTACCCAAAGAAAACAAGATCCCAGATTCAAAAAAACACATGCACCCCTATGTATATCGCAGCACTATTTACAATAGCCAAGATATGGAAGCAACCTAAGTGTCTATCAGTAGATGAATGGATAAAGAAGATGTGGAACATATCCACAATGGAGTGTTATTCAGCCATAGAAGAAAACAAATCCAAGAAAATAACACGGACAGAGTTAGAGGGTATTATGCTCAGGGAAATAGGCCAGGCAGAAAAAGACAAGCACCAAATGATTTCACTCATTTGTGGAGT
Source organism: Manis javanica (assembly GCF_040802235.1). Taxonomy (NCBI): domain Eukaryota; kingdom Metazoa; phylum Chordata; class Mammalia; order Pholidota; family Manidae; genus Manis; species Manis javanica. The sequence continues at coordinate 72,870,108 of NC_133161.1, forward strand.
AAATAATGAAGCAAAACTGAAGGAACAAAACAGCAGTAGACTAACAGACTCCAAGAAGGGACTTGCGGTTACCAGAGGGAAGGAGGTGGGGAGTGTGGGTGGGGAGGGAGAGAGAAGGAGATTAAGGGGTATTATAATTAGCATACATAATGTAGGGGGTCATGAGGAAGGCAGTATTGCATGGAGAAGACAAGTAGTGACTTTATAGCATCTTGATATGCTGATGGACAGTGACTGCAATGGTATGTGGGAGGACGACTTGATAATATGAGTGAATGCTGAAACTGCAATGTTGCTCTTGTGAAACCTTCATAAGATTGTATACCAATGATGCCTTAATTTTTTTAAATTATTGCTTTAAATAAAGCTTTCTTATGTAGCACAAGAGAGAATTCTTGTTCAACTGACAATAATCTCAGAATTTCAGGATACACTCAGACCAAAAACGTCACCCTTAAAATTTTCTTTAAAGTTTAAAGAGCTGAAAATCCATACACAAATCAGAAGAGAAACTTCTATAAAGCATATGTTTGGTAAGAATTACCATTTAAAATAGCAAAAAACCTGCTGGAGCTAGCCTAAAGAGGGGGAAAATATATATTTTATTGGAAGGCTATGGGGAGTCTCTCAGAACCAATAGGCAGGAAGCAAAGGTGGCCAGGAACTGGAAAGTTGTCAAGATCCTTGGCCAATGCTCTTGCTTTCTGTATGCCAAGTCTCTCTCTGGGCCCTCTTAGTCTCTCATTCCTGTTTTTTTCTCAACATCTTTATTCCTGCTCCAGCCCACCTTGCTCTTCATGGCCAACAGTGAAAGGGTGGGGGTGAAGCATGTTGTATAAATACAACAGACATACCCTTCATCTACTGGAGTAGAGAAGTTGTTTCTTAAAGTGGAGATGAATTACGGTTGGGCTGATACTCTGGAAAGTTTATTGGAGTGGGTTTTGGCCTCTGGCTTCTACTTTTCTGTGCATCTCCATCTTTTTCCATCTCTTCATGTTAACCCTTGCTGCTTCTGTACATACTGCCCCTTTCTCTTTATGCTACTCACTTAAAAAAAATCCACATGTATGACTTGTCAACCTCAACATTTTTCTTGATTAAATTAAAATCATACACTATAATAGGACATGATTTCAGAGGGAACATGGTGATATTTCAGTTGAACTTAATAAAGTATTAAATGCTTTCCCATTTATTTATTTGTTATCATGTAATGTTCCATATGTCCTCAAGAAATTAATTTCTGGAGTTTACAGTCTCTGCTAGGAAGCCAGAATTCTGAGCTGAGCCTTTTTTAACTGGTACTAAAATCAGAAATGGTATTGGAGATAGGGTATAAGAGACAAAACTATACACAAATATATATCTTCTTAAATTATGAATGCAAATCGTCAACAAAAAGAAGAGCCAGTTTTTAAAGTAGGAGTATTTATTTCCTTCTCATGTTTGGACCCATTCTGAAGAAGCCGATGATGAAGAACTGATGTTTTCAAGACTATAGCACTCATTAAGTTGTTTGACTCTTTTCTTTGTGGTTCATTGCACTGCAGCATATTTTCATTTGGTTTAACTGTTGTAATAAATTTAGCAATACTTTAATGAGTGCATTATTGTTCGGCATTTTATAGCTCCCTCCCCTTGTAAAGTAGGAGGATGCAAGTATGAGGCTGGATGGTACCAAAGCAAAATGGGACTGATACCTAAGCAAAAAGGAAGAGAACAAACACTGGACCTATGACTCCCTCCCTACCAGGGTGTAGGGGAAGGGAATGAAGGAACTCTCTTCTGCAGTGATCGGTTAGATCAAGGTTAATCCCAGTCTTGGGAAGCAGAGCAGACCAGACATGAGTCATTCACACAACACGATCAAGGAGCCTACTAGACATGATTCTTTCAGGCCACAAGGGACAGAAACATCATCCCAGAAACCTAATAATTAGTTCATAAAAGTGGACAGTCCCAGGATAGGGTTGGATTGAGGTATGGCTTATGTGAAGATTCACACGATGTAACTATAACTCAGTTCTTTCCATATCTTGGTTTGGCTTTGTTCTCCCCTGGTATGTTGGATTTATTCTAAGACAGATCCTACCCTCAAGGTCCCTTGTGGTTACGAAGTGTTTGCCTGAAGCTAAGTGCTACCCTTAGATCCAGGCAAAAGGTTCCTTCCCCTGGATCCTGCACTTCAGAGAGTTATTCTCTTGTTCTCCACCAGCCCTGGCCCTCCCTGTGGGTCAAAGAGCCTCTGGAGCAAAAGGCATGTACTCCCCGGAACCTTCTTACACCCCTCTAGATAGTACTCTAGGTGCCATAGACCCAAGAATTCCTTGCCGGAAATCTCCAAGCTAGTTCTCAGCCCCGTGTGGGCTTCTTCCTTGAGTTCATCCACATGAGGTGAACTAAACTTGCAGTTTGCATTCTTTTGGGTCCAAGACTTGGCTGTAAGAGGGTGTGTATGGGATTCAGATGAACAGGCTGATATGTTCATATGTGGCTTATGAGTCCTTTTGTGGTAAAGAAGTGAGGCAGGAGTAAGGAGGTGGGCCAAAGTGTATATGATCTTTTTATCTAACCATCTTCCAAAGTAGAAATCTGAGGCTGAGAATTTGAACCTGACCTTCCAGGTCATTATGAAAGCATATTTGTTCAGACAGGAGAGAACAATAATTTATATTTAACATTGTATTTGATTTTATAATTTTCACAAATTTAGGCATATGGTTCTCTGTTTAGAACATAGGCCTCCATTTGTTCTCTTGCTCTGTGACCTACAAATATTAGTGTCAAACTTGCTTCAGTTACAACCTTTCAGGTTTAAATTTAACCAAGGAAAAGGGAACAACTATCCTACAACTTCCTGCAGAAGTCCTGACATTTTCCATGTTTGGGACATTTTAGGTCATGTGCCCAGCTTAAGCTAATCACTGTGGGCTTCCTTGGGTCCCCAACTCCACCCCCTGGGGCTTAGAATGGAGGCCCATCCAGTCTACTCAGACTCAAATGAGGGAAGGGTAGATCCCAGGAAAAAGTTGGGAGGAGGAGGAGGGTGTTGAAGCTAGGAGACTGGCCCCAGTACTGGAAAATGTTGTCTGGTGCTGACTTCTAAGATGCTGATAGCTGTTTCACAGGATGGCCTGGCAGGACCTACATGATCCTAGGAGCAGCAGCATCACTATGAGCTAAGAGAGGTGAGAAGACAGACAGGGCAACTGAGGCAGAAGCTGTATGCAAGGACAAAGCAACCTGGGTAAGGGGAAGAAGAGAAAGGACACTAGTGTAGGGGCGCTCAGGCATCCAAGACAAAGCAGACACTCCAGACCGTTGGAAACGGAGGCTTGAGGGAACAGCTCAAGAGCTGAAGTCTGGTAAGATGAGCTAATTCTGAAGAGCTTGCAGATGGTTTGAGGAATTTATGACTAGACAGAAATGGCGTGGAACTGTGCCTGTAACTAGACAGCATCAGTGGAATCAAGGAAAAGACATTGGAGAGGAGGTGAGGCAGAGGCATGAAAACAGGCTGGCTTTCCCTAACATTATTTCCAAATAAAGGACTTCCTGTCCAGAGGAAAACTTGTCTCTTGGCTGTGATGTTTGCAGTACTAGGACCATTATGACCAAGAGTTTGTATGCTTTTTAAAAAAAAATTAAGTGAAAATATTAGTTTTAAGATTCCCAAATCATGTTTGTTTTGCTCTGTCATAATTCATAGAACTCTAAATCCTTTATAACAGGTAGCTTTTACTAATAGTCAAAAGCATTCAATATGCTATTGTTATATAGATGGGGAGCAAAGGTACCATTTTATTTAGGCCATGAATTGCAGGAATTACTCATGACCCCTTCCCACCACTATCTCTTTCAATTGCTTTCTTTGTGCAGGATTTGTAAGGTAATGTTTACATTGCTGTTGACTTAATTCTCTTGCTATAACATTTTAATTTTTGCATTAAATAAGAATAGATTACCTTGTATATTGTAGGGATTCATCATCAAATGTTTGATTTATATGGAAGAGAGTAAAATAGCCTTTACTAATTTCCTAATTCATATCATCTTGATTCATAGAAATTTGAACTTGGAAAAATATTTGGAGAGTGCTCTTGTCCATCTTTTCTTGACAGGAGAATTCTGTCTCAGATGGTGCTTAACTGCCTTACAAAGGCATTTAAAACACAGGTACTGGACCAACAGGACCATCCCCGGGCACCTGAAAATTCCTGCATTTTTGCTTTCACATGAGGCTGGTTTTAGATAGCTTAAGACTGAACAGCATCCTCTTCTATCATTAGTTGAAAACATTAATAGTTGTTTTTGAAAATGGGAAAAATTCCACTGGGGAAAATATTTACTTCTCAGGAATACTCAAAAGTGGGATAAGGCCTTGGAGATAATTTAGCTTAAAACCCCGTTTGATGCGAGCATCCCTTTTCCCTTTTTTGCCTTGAAAATAAATGACAGTAAATTATTTAAAGGTCAAGCAATTCTGAAACATCATTAACAAATCCCAGACCAATAGAAAATGGTTTTGAAACATTGGATATAAATTAACAAGTGGTAATAGCAACATCACAGAAAGCCATAAAGAGGATAGTCCCTGTGACCTCCTGGTGCAAAAGACAATTCTATTTCATCTCATTCAAGCTGGTATTTCAAAACTGTCAAGTCAGAGTAGCATGAAAATCACCAAGTTACAAAATACCCTAATACAAAGGTATAATGGCCCAAAGAAAAATGGGTGAGGTAAGATTGCCTGGCATAACCTATCTCTTCTTTTATATTGTGATCAATAAAATAATAAAAATGCTGGGAGTTGCAGCCTAGATTCTGCTACTCAGCACTTATTCAAGTTTCTTACCAATTAGTTATCATATTGTATCAATGCTGTGCACATACCAGCCTTTGTTATTTGGAATGCCTAGAAATCTAATACTTGCAACCAGGCAACTTTTAAAACTTGAGTTCCTAGAAATTACAATTGAGAAATCATATTAGAACTCACTGATGTTTGCATTCTCCACTTATATATCTTCACCAGCAAGAAACGTTCAGTAGCTTCAGTGAAATGGTTTATGGATCACAAGACCCATGAAATGACAGAGCTGAATAGTCCCAGAAGGATCAAGTCAAAGATTTGTCTTCCTCATTTTATAGTTGAGGAAACAGTCTTCAAGATCTCTTGGCTGATTAGTAGCAACTCCAGGGCTGGATAATTTAATAGCTAAATGACATCTTTGAGGACTTGGGTGCTTTTCAATTTTCATTTCTGCCCCTTGCTTGGTACCAAGTTTGTCCACAGACTTCCTTTCCCTATGATAGGAAAGTAGCTGAAGCAGCTCTGGAAATCACATCTAAATATGGTAGAGCCCAACTGAATAAGAGAAGATGCCCTACTGGGTTCTTATATGAGAGTGAGAAAGCCTTTCCTAGAAGCTTCCAACAGATTTCTCATTTCTGATTGGTCAGAATTGGGTTATGTGTTCTTTCTAAATCAATTCCTGGAAGTAAAATGAGAATTCCAAAGACAAATTAGGATTTGCTCTTGAGTCTGGGAATCAAGCCAGCCTTTCTCAAGTACATGGCCACATGGACCTATTTGAACAAAATAAGGATCATTTTAGCCCATGTGTATAGGAAAATAGATGTTGAGTAGACAACCAATAGACTCTTCTACACTCTATAAGGAGCCCAAAGATTCAAGCATCAACTGGTGGTCACTGGAAATTATTTATTTTAGAAACTTACAAAACATTTCTCTGCTTTCTCTTGCTCTACTCTGCATTTTTATTTTTTCCTGTCAGCCTTACCACCTTCTCCTCTCCTTCCCAACCTTACCCAACCTCTCCTGCTCAAATGGCTAGGCGCTGAAATTAGTCTACATCACTTTGGGGGGCTACCATCATATTAATATAACTTAATCTTTGGGGAATGCTTATAAAATGCTATAAGCCATGTTACTTGAAAGCCAGCTTATTATTTTATATTAATCAATTTCTAAACTAAATTGCTATTTAAGATCAAAGACTAGTTTCCTTTTTTTTTATTCTTACAATCAAAAATCTTCCCTGGAGAAAGGATTATCAGTGAGTTGCTGCCACCAAAATACATTGAAATCCACATCTACACATAAGTTTTTTCCTTCTTAAGTGTTCATTGTATCTCAAAATGCTGATGAGTATATTATTATCTTATATTGGCCATTTCATTCTATGATCAGAATTATACTCAACAACAGTGGGAGGTCTTTTGTTTCCCTAAAATCCTTGTCTTTAGAATTCGTTGTCCCAAAGGCCATATTGGTACATTCACTAACTGGCAAGGGTCAGTAGCTTTATGTATCAAAACTTGTTGTAAATATTTAAATTAATATTACTTTTTAGTGTTGAAGGAATCTAATGTGAGCTATCATGAATTATGATATGATTATGTATAAGGGGTCATCATAAATAAGGCTGATTATTTTTTAATTTAACAAGCCTTCATTGAAAGTAAGTCAGCGCTTTCATTGGCCTGAAAAACACAGGAAAGCACATGGATTTTTTCAGGAAAGAAAAAGCTAACTGAAGTCTCCCTTGATGTATTTACTATTTTTGTGGCTTTTTGCAAGTTGTTTCTAAATTTTAGTTTTCTCTAAACAGAAAAAAAAATACAAAGAATAGGTTCATTCTTTAGTTTATTGTCCAGCTGGGACATTTTCTGTGCGTTTCCCTCAAGTATTCTTTCAGGCTTTTTGTGGGACAAATTTTTGTTGATGGATATTTGGGAGTTATTACAAGTAAAATTGCTGTAAACATTCACGTGAAAGTCTTGGTATGGACATATATATTCATGTTTCTTATGTAAACATCTAGGCATAGAAATGGGTGGGTGGTGTGGTAGATGCATATAAGTTTTTATTTGTAAATTTTCCAAAGCATTTGCACTATTTTACATTATAGCAATGTATGAAAAGTATAGTAGTTTCTCCACATCCGCACCAACAATGAGTATGGTCAGCACTTATAATTTTAGCCATTCTAGTGAGTGTGTAGTGGTACCTTACTTTAGTTTTAATATGTATTTCCCTAATAACTAATAATGAAGAACATGTTTTTATTTGAGGGAGTTTTATTTTTAATTATACCAAGACAACAATCATAAAGTAGGACTGACTTGGGAAAATTAGGACATATGGTGACATAAAAGAAGTCAAATTAAGGATTAATTTTTAGAAGTTGAAACATCCTTTCATCCCTAGAATAAATCCTATTTGATTATGATGCATGTGATACACCTCATGGACAAAATAAAGGATGAAAATCATATGATCATCTCAATGGACACAGAAAAAAGCTTTATGGCAAGATTCAACATCCATTCACGGCACTCAACAAACTGGGTATATGATATGGGTATAGAAGGCACACAACTCAACATAAAAAAGGCCATATGTGACAAGCCCACAGCTAACATCATGTTCAGTGTGGAAAGCTGAAAGTTCAGAAACAAGACAAGGATGGCCACTTTGGCCACTTTTATTTAACATAGTACTGGAAGACCTAGTCAGAGCAATCAGGAAAGGAAAAGAGATAAAAGGCATCCAAACTGAAAAGGAAGAAGTAAACTGTCTCTATATTTGCAGATGATACACTATTACATACAGAAAACCTTACAGATTCCACCAAAAACGTTATAACTAATATACGAATTCAGTAAAGTTGCAGGATACAAAATAAATATTCAAAATTCAATGGAATTTCTATATACTAATACCAAACTATCAGAAAGAGAAATTAAGAAAACAATCTCATTTAAAGTTGCATCAAAAGAATAAAATACCTAGGAATAAATTTAACCAAAGAGGTGAAAGACCAGTACACTGAAAATTATAAAACATTGATGAAAGAAATTGAAGAAGACACAAATAAATGGAAAGACACTCTGTGCTTATGGACTGGAAGAGTTATAACTGTTAATATGTTGGTACTACCCAAAACAATCTATAAATAAAATGTAATCTCTGTCCAAATTCCAAGGACATTTTTCACAGAAATAGGAAAACAATCCTAAATTTTGTATGGAACCACAAAAGACCCTGAATAGCCTATGCTAACTCGAGAAAGAAGAACAAAGCTGGCAGCATTACATTTTCTGATTTCAAACTATATTAAAAAGTTATAGTAATCAAAATGGCATGGTTTGGGGATTAAAAAGTCACATAAATTAATGGAGTAAGACAAAGAGCCCAAAAATGAACCCATGCAAATATGGTCAATTAATTTACAACAAAGGAGCCAAAAATATGTAATGGGGAAGGGTAGTCTCTTCAATAAATGGAGCTGAGAAAACTACAAAAGAATGAAACTGGACCCTTTTCTGATACCATACAGAAAAGTCAACCAAAATGGATTAGACTTTGGAAATCTAATCTAATCAAATGGAAAGATTTGAAAATAAGACCTGAAACAATAAAACTCCTAGAAGAAAACAGGGTTTAAGCTCCTTGACTTTGTTCATGACAATCATTTTTGGTATTAGATACCAAAAGCAAAGGCGAGAAAAGCAAAAATGAACAATGGGACCATATCAAACTAAAAGATTTCTTGGAAAAGGAAACCATCAACAAAATGAAAAGGCAATCTATGGAATGGGAGAAAATATTTGCAAGTCATGTATCTGGTGAGGAGCTAATATCCAAAATATATAAAGAACTCATACAACTCAATAGCAAAAAACAATCCAATTAAAAAATGGGCAGAGGAAGGAAATAGACGTTTTTCCAAAGAAGGCGTACAGATGGCCAACAAATACATAAAAGGGTTCTCAGCATCACTATAGGTCAGGGAAATGCAAATCAAAACCACAATGAGATATTACCTCACAACTGTTAAAATGGCTATTATCAAAAAGATGAGATAACAAGTGTTAGAGAGGATAAGGAAAAAAGGGACCCCTTGCATACTGTTGATAAGCATGTAAACCAGTGCAGCTACAGAGATTCCTCCAAAAATTAAAAATAGTGTTATGGAAAACCGGAAACCCTGGACTGGGTCACTGACAGAAGAACCAAGTGGCACTCAGAGGTATTGGAGGGTGGAGGTTTATTTTACAGCAGCAGGCTCAGAGGATAGTGATCTCCAAAGGTCTGAGCCCTGAGTACTGCAGGGCCATGTCTTTTACACATTTAGTATGAAGCTAGGGCAGAGTCAGCACCCAGGAACCGTTGCAGTGGGAGCTATTAAATCACTATAGGTGTACTCAGGATGCTAGTTATATTTTGATCCATTTTTGTAAAGGTTACCTGGATACCATATTATAAACCAATGGGCTTCTATGACTATGATCAACAATCTGTTCCATACCACTGAGTCCCCATGGGGGGAATACATTGTTACATTGTTTCAATCCCAAGCACCCAAGCACCTTGTGATTCCTCTACATTCCTGAAGCCTTAACATAAACCCTGTTTGCTTGGCTTCCTCAGCTTCCCACCACACCTGCCAAGAGTGGGAGGGATTTGAGAACCTTCTGAGTATTTCTTCATCATTCCCCCCTCTAATGTCCCTTTAAACAATTCATGTTAGAGGGCATCATCTTGGTTTATATTGATTCCTCCTGATGACAGTGTAAAATTGTGCAACACAGGGTGCTCCTGTCTCAATGCTGTTTGGGCAGTTAAGCACAGCCCAAGCAAGTATAGAGGGAACATTATAGAGAAGTACTGGGGAGAAACCTGGTTTGGAGATGTGGGGGTGAGACAGGCTGAGGCCCGAGAATGAAGTTAAGAGAGGGAAGCAAGCACAGCAACACAACCTATGATTACTCAATAAACAATGAAAGGGCAACTCTGTGGGGGACAGTCCAATTAGAAGGGACAGCAGCGGAGAGTTCAGTCCCAGGATGAGAGATACCACACTGGCAAAGACCAGGATCCATGGCATGCAGGTGTTCATTAGTTAGAGGGCTCTCATCAGATGTGGAGGTGGAGGGGGTTCTTGTGGTCTAGCTGGCCTCTCCACTGATGTATTTTTCATCAGAATGATGGACTTTCTTTACTCTGGAATAATGGACCCAATGAGCGATGCCTGAAACCTTGAGGGCAGTACGAGTGGTTAGAACAACAATGTGGGGCCCAGTTCATTGAGGCTTGAGGGGGTCCTTTTTCCAATCTTTGACCCAGACTGAGTCCCCTACCTGGAAGGACTATACTGGGGTCCTCAAGGAGATGAGGGCTCTTTCTGTGGTGGACTGTTGCAGCTTATTTAGGGTGGCTCCTAAGGCTTGGAGCTGTTCCCTTGCTCCCTTATTTCCTATTTGGTGTAGGTTCCCTGGAAGGCTTCCTAGACATGGTCGGGGTGGGTGGGGGTGGGTGGGGGTCCCATCCACACACTAATTCAAAAGGGGAAAAGCCTTGTGCTCCGGGTATGCAACGGGCATGCAGGAGGGCCAGGAGTAGTAGGTCTGGCTCAGGAGGTCAGTTTCCTGACAAAACTTGGGTAGGGTTCCCTTGAGGGTGCGATTATTTCACTCCACTTTCCCTGAACTTTGGGGCCTGTAAGCAGTGTGGAGTTTTCAGGTGATGTTGAGAGATTTAGTTAAAATCTGTACTGCATCTGCTACAAAGGCAGGTCCACTGTCACTGTGAATTGTAGACAGTAGGCCCAACCAGGGCACAATTTCCCTCAGGAGGACTTTGGCTACCTTCTGGCTTCATTCTCTCCTGGTCAGGAAGGCTTTGACCCACCCAGAGTATGTACACACTATTACTAGGAGGTGTCTGAGTCTTCTGCTTGGCTGGACATCTGTGAAGTCCATTTCTGGGCTGTCAAAGGGGGCAACTCTTGCCCTTGGACACCTGGCAGGGGTTGCAGTGCAAATTGAGTGTTATTTTTGTCACAAGTCATGCACTGCTCACTTGTTGCCTGACACAATGCTGGCAACTAGCTGATGTAGTATTGCTTCTTGAGGAGGGCCTCCAGTGAAGTTTTTCTTAGGTGGGTCAGCTGGTGGTACTCGCTGACTAGAAGCCTTCCAGTTGCAGTTGGGACAAAGATGCATCCATCAGGCAGCACCTACCACCCTTTCTCGGTTAGGGTTGCTCTTTCAGCCATGGCCTAGCCTTTTTTTTTTTTTTTTTCAGTGTACTTGGATGGAGGGGTCTCCACTGGGGATGTTAGAGCCATGGTGAGGGAAGGGGCTTTTTCCCTGTCTGCTTACTGGCTGCTGCTTTAGCTGCTTCATTTGCCAGGTGATTTTCCTGTGTTATAGGATCATTTCCCTTTTGGTGTCCTTTGCAATGTAGAAATGAATTCTTGTTCCAGGGTAAGTGTGTCTGCTTCCTTAATGAGTAGAACTGTGGCTGTTAGTGCTGAGGCATGGTGGCCATCCTGCTGCAACTGGGTCCAGTTTGACAGGTATGCAACCGGCCATTGCCAGGGGCCAACAGTCTGTGTGAGAACCCCGAAGGCCACCTTTTCCTTTTCATGTAATGACTCTCTTCCTCTTTAGCCCTCATGCCCTCTTTCCCTGGGTGAGGAGGAAGCCTAAGTACGACTTGTTGCTGGAAGATTTGTGCTTTTTTCCATGAGACTTGGTATCTGGAGTCTGACAGGAGTTGCAGGAGGGCCTTTGTGCCCTCTAAACAGTTCTCTTGGGTGTCACTGGCAAGGAGGAGGTCATCTACATACTGCAGGAGGGCGCAGCATGTGGCATCCCTTGGAAAGATGGCAAGGTCTGCAGCCAGTGCCTCTCCAAAGAGAGTGGGTGAGTTCTTGAGCCCTGGTGGAAGCCACATACATGTTAACTGCATCTGCCGCCCCGTATCTGGTTCAGTCCATTCAAAGGCAAACAAGGGCTGGTTTGGGGTGGCCAGCTTGAGGCAGAAAAAGGCATCCTTTAAGTCTAGCAAGTGAACCATTTGGCAGACCCCAGGATCTGGCTGAAGAGGATATATGGGTTTTGGACCACCAGATGCAAAAAAAACCAGTCACCTTGTTGATGGCTCACAGGTCTTGGACTAGTCAGTACCTGCCTCCTGGATTTTTGACTGGTAGGAGTGGGGTGTTCCAGGTAGAGTGGTACTCAGCTAGAATGCCTGCTTCTTTGAGTCTGGTTAGGTATTCTTGGATGCCTGCTTTCGCTTCTTGTGAAAGGGGGTACTGCCGCTCTGTGACTGGTCCCCCGAAGTCAACACTACAATGACAGGGGCTTGGTTATGAGCAAGTCCAGGTGGGTTGTCTTCAGCCAATATCTAGGGGAAGGCAGCTCTGAATTAAGGTGGGCTACTTGAGGGGGCCTGGGCACAGAATAGCCTCTGTTCCTCTTCCCTGGATGTGGTTATTCCCAATATGAGGGGCCCTGGCTTTTCTTGCCCTAGATTTAGTTTGAGGCTGGTTGAGAGAAATTTATGTCAGACTCTGTGGCCCCCAAGTTCACAATGATGGGGATGGCAGAAGTGCTACTGAACTGCTTTTGCCGCAGTGGCTCTGAGAATAGTTGTAGTCCTTCCATTGAAGGGGGCTACAGGGAGGGTGACCATAAAGTGTTCCACCCCTGTGTCGCATAAAAGTCATGTTTTGGCCCCCCACCCTCATTTTGACCATGGGCTCAAGGGGGGCCAAGAGTGAGAGAGACCAGTCTTTGTCAATCTGAGTCTGTTCCAATGAGCCTTTCTCCATGAGGTTTTTCCTGGTAGTGGCTGGGCTTTGGGGCCTTCACTTGTTTGCAGCACTCGTATTTCCAGTGGTCCTTCTCCTTATAGTTTGCACACTGGTCCCTGGCTAGGGAGGTTCTAGGCTTCCCCGCTCTTGGCGGCCAGCTTCTTTCTGCCTTTTGGTCATCCTTTTCCTTTAGGGCAACTGCCAGGAGCTGACCTTTCTCTTCATTCACTTTTCAGCCTTCCTGTTGGCCTGAACTTCTCTGTTCATATATACTTTGTTGGCAATTTCAATCAGCCGGTTGATGTTCATTCTGGCGAAGCCTTCAAGTTTCTGGAGCTTCCATCTGATATCCAGGAGGCTCAGGCTTCTATTGGTCTTTAGTAGGCCACTTTGTTGAGGCAATTAAGACCCTACTTTGTCCCTGCCTATTGCAAGCAAGTTGTAGCCAAGGGGGAAGGGTCTGGGCAACTCCTAATCAGGAGTCAATATATGGGAACTGATCGGTGATCTGGATCTCCAGTGACAACCTGCCATACTCGGCGAACTATTGGGACATCTAGGGTTCCTTCTGGAGGACATCCTACATCAAAGATGGGCCATTTGGATTCACACAGGGTTTTTAACTTGCCAGGGGTCAATTTCACTACGTAGTCTCTTGGAAATCCTTTCCTGAAATTTTTTATCATACTTTCGAGAACTGTAGGTTTGCTGTGTTATGACTCCATGACGTGTCTGTGAAACGATGCCACTACGACAGACAAGGGTGGGGATGCCCCCTTCAGTGAGGAGACCAGTCAGATGCCCGTCTGTTCACGCTCCTAATGGAGAATTTGGTCAGCCTTGACTAAGGTGCACCATATAAGTCCTGGGCCAGGTCAGCCAAAGCTGAGTCACCATTATGTCATGGCAGCCAACAATGGATATGACAAAGAGCCCATTAAGATTTTGTAGCGCAGGCCATGGAATCACAGATTCAGTGCAAACTGAATGTCTTCAGCTGCTCTGCCCATTCACTCACACACCAGACCAGAGTTTAGACATTCCCTCTGTGGGAATCTCTACCTGTGAGTCCTCTGTCCTCTAAGAGGTCTCTGGGAGGTGATCAGGCTCCCCTTTCACCCCAACAGGTGGGTCTGACTGGGTTCTGGGCCTTGGGGCCTTACCATAATCCAACATCGGAACCAGATCCTCACCTGCCAAACCTCCTCAAGTCCAGTGGTAACGGCGGAGCAGGAGCCGGTCCGAGGTGGCTGGGTAGGAGACTACCAAAAGATCAGGCAGGGTGCACCTTCTCTGTTGTGGTCGCCCATCCCGTTATTGCCCCGCCATTGTCCCAAACCGGTGGCAACAATGGGCCAGCACAGTTGGGTTTCCCTGTCAGAGAACCAAATGTTATAGAAAACCAAAAAACCTGGACTGGATCACTGACAGAAGAACCAAGTGGCACTTGAAGGTATTGGAGGGTGGAGGTTTATTTTACACTGGAAGGCTCAGAGGAGAGTGATCGCCAAAGGTCTGAGCCCTGAGTACAGCAGGGCTATGTCTTTTATACATTTACTATGAAGCTACGGGTGAGTCAGCACCCAGGAACCATTGCAGTGGGAGCTGTTAGGTCACTATATGTGTATTCAGGATGCAGGTTTATTTTAATCCATTTTTGTAAAGGTTATCTGGATACCATATGGTAAACTAATGGGCTTCTATGACTATGATCAACAAGCTGTTCCATACCACTGAGTCCCAGCTGGGGGGAATACACTGTTACATTGTTTCAATCCCAAGCACCCAAGCACCTTGTGATTCCTCTACATTCCTGAAGCCTTAACAGAAACCCTGTTTCCTTGGCTTCCTCAGCTTCCCACCACACTTGCCAAGAGGGGTGGGATTTGAGAACTTTCTGAGTATTTCCTCTTCAATAGAACTGTCATATGATCCAGAACTTCCACTTCTGGGTATTTATTTGAAGAAAATGAAAAGACTAGCTCAAAAAGATATCTGCACCCACCCCCACCCCATGTTCATTGAAGCATTATTTACAATAGCCAAGACATGGAAGCAATCTAAGTGTCCATGGACAGACAAATGAGTAAAGAAAATGTGGTGTATATATACATTCAGCCATAAAAAAGAATGAAATCCTGACATTTGTGACAATATAGATGAACCTTGAGTGCATTACATGAAGTGAAATAATTCAGAGAAAAACAAATACTGTATGATTTCATGTATATGTAGAATCTAAAAAAAACTGAACTCACAGATACAAAGAACAGATTGATGGCTTCCAGGGATGGGAGTAGGAGGCGGGCAAATGGGTGAAGGTGGCCAAAAGGTATAAACATCCAGTTACAAAACAAATAAGTTCTGGGGGATGTAATGTACGGCATGGGGACTATAGTTACCAATACTATATTGCATATTTTAAAGTTGTTAAGAAGAATAAAAGAATGTATAATTTTTTTATACAGTGCTGTTAGTGCAGCTATTCTGAACGACCTATAATGCCTTGTACATAGTAAGGTCTCAAATGTTGTTAGTTAGGATTAAATGCTGGACACAAAACCATTCTTAAATTTGGAACCTGACTCCCTAGGGTTTTAGTGTTTGATTTCCAGATGATTAGAAGACTGCCTTTAATATAATCTTATGTGCTTTGGGATTTTCTCAGTGATGAACAAAGTAAACTTTTGAGCTGGGAATCACTGGAGGTGTTTGAACCAAATAAAAGGGTAATAAAAAGTAAACCTATCCTTAACTTTATAACCAAGCATGGATTTTTCTGGTTTACTGTTATAAACTTCAGAAAGCATTTTCCCCCAGAATTGTTCAGTTTCACTGATACAATTTTTTTTTCTAGCATGATAACCTCTTCTTGTGCAATTTTAGGCAAATTTAAAGGAAAATTTTGAGCTGTAAGCTTAACAGAGAAGCAAAAATTGAGTCCTTCCAAGGCTAGCTCCACCTCTTAAAACCAAATTATTTTGGGCAATTCATTTCCTCGTGGCTTTTTAAAAATTTTATTTATCTATGTAATAGGAGCACTAGTCCCTTTCTATCTCAAAGGATTCATTTAGAAAATGAGAAAGCCACCACTTTCTTGAAGTAATTTGTCAAGATTGCAAATAACTTAGCAGAATTAGGACTAGACCTCCTAAATCTAAAACTATCTCCTCTTGCAAGTATACCACTTGATTTCATAATGTAAGACATATGGAAGCTTGCATAATTAGTGTGACATTTCAGCTAGCAGTGGGTATTAAATTGATCATTTTTGATTCCTCCCCAGATTGCAGCTTCCTAATAGGAAAACCACCCAAAGTTCCAGTTAAAATGACTACCCTCTCTGAACCTTTTCCTCTTTTCTAAATTTACTTTGCTCCCCTGTCCAAAGCTGACATTTCCTGGAGCCATCTTGATTCAGCTTTATCTACGCAACTCAAGAAGTTTTCAGAATCAACAAAGCTAAAAAGATGTCTTCTCGGTAAGAATCAGACAGGATGGTAGAAGGTGGAGAGTCAGGTTTTTTGGTCAGACTGATGTTAGGGTGGGGGAAGAGCCTTAGGAAGAATTAATCGGATTCATTTTTAATCTACATGCTGTTCACTTTAAATTCTGATATGGATATAATGAGCTCAAAAGTATAAATGAATATCATATAAAACCTCAATGCTTTCTGGGCTGCCTGTACTTGCAATGATCACATTTGTTCAAAGTAGTCACCAAATTCAAAGCGTTTTTCAACAACTGCTGAAACCATTTTGGATTTTTTTTTTCAAATTGCTATAATAGTTTGAACTCCCTCTTCCCAGCTTGTTCATTTTTCTTCTCCCATGATCACAAGTTCTTTATAGCCTATCCCTGACTTTGAACAAAAATGGATTATCTGAAATAATTAGTTACCTGTTCTTTACATATGGCTCTGAATGCCTTTCTGCTCTTCCTTCCCAGTTCTCAACCATCCTCTAAGAAAGATGACCTGCCACCTCTGAAGATGTAGTTTAAATATTTTGCTGGTTTTTAAGGACATTTCGAAAGAAGAGCTCCAAAGACATTTTAAGTGAGAGTAGCAGCCCTGAAATAAGTGAGTAATTTCTAATAGTGAATCTGGTTAAGGAAATTGATACTTAATTTTAATGTTTGCTTAAAAGATGAGCCACATTAAATTTTTGCTGTACTTTATATGTGTATATACACTATATGTGTGTGTGTGCGTTTATGTATAATCTCTAAATCTCTTGCACATTTTAAAAGGAAAGTTAAAGTTGAAAGTTAGCCACAGAAGAAAAATCAGCATGTAAAAAATGCCATGGGAGGAAACACCTGCTAGGAAAACATATATGTAAAGAAGATCTGACAGGCTTCCTTCATAATTTTACCCGGTAAAGCAGTAAAAAAGGAATAAAAATGTTGTGAAAAAGCATTAGCATTTTAGTGTTTTTTTGTGTTTGTTTTTTAGCACATTTAAAGGCTCTGACTCCATAGGCAACTTGTCAGGAATCTAAAATCCTTATAGAACCTTTTGTTTCTCCAATAATCAATTTCAATATGCATTTTTCCCCATTATTTTACTTGTTTTATTTTAATTAGTGAAATTTTAGTAGTTTTAACTTTATCAATATTAGTTTTGTGTTACTGATATACTTGTAAAGACTACATTTACATTTTATCTAGATATTTCATTTTGTTACATACCACTGAATATTCAGTGATCATAAATGCACAACCTTTTACTACTAAAGCATACACATCAAGGGTCTCTTTAATAATTCAAGGTGCTTTCTATAATGATGAAGTCATGCTGATGAACTGAATAGGAAAATCCTAATACTATTAAACATAACTTAACTAATTCACTGTAGAAACCATGCATAGTAGAGCAAGAAAATAAATTCTAACTACTCAAAATATTTTGCCTTTTTTTATGCCAATGCATATTTCTAAAATCATAGTGACAGTCTTTGTTCTCTTTTGCTAGAGTACATGACAGCTATTCATATACTAGAGCAGGTGCAAAAGATAAATGCTCTCCTATTAAAGTCAAGCATGTCAGCATTCTGTGTGCAATGATGGGCAGACCTCCATCATTTTGCATAAGATATCTCCTGGGAAAGCAATCACCAGACCTTATTACTACACTATCAACTTACTCTCATCTCAAATTGTTATTCTTCAAAGACAGCCAGCTGAGTTGCATTTTACTTTTTTACATCCCCTGATAGGTGATGAAAGAAAAAAAATTAGAGTACAGAGAACAAGGTTATTTATAATTTCATTTAACACTGAACAACTCCAAATCACTAATCCTTTAAATATAGTGTTGTGCATTTTGGAATTATGATATGTCAACAATTACTCAATTCAACTATATAAAACAAATGATTGAGAAAAAATAGGAAAAAAACAGCCCATAAATGATTTTTGTAAAGATAGAATTATGGTAGATTCTAAAATGAATTAATTAGGGCCAGTAACAGAAATTAATTGAAAAATTTTATTGTAATTACACTAAAATAAGTGAAATATGGCTTAATATTTATTATTTCCTTTGCTACTTACAGAAGCCCTTTTTCATATGATTATAAATCAAGAGCCATACTCAAGTTGGATAATTAAAAGATAATATTTCCCACAATTTATTGGGGGTGACATGACATTCTGCAAAAGATAACACAGATAAGAACTGTTTTGAACCAAGAAGCTAAAGGGGAATTTGCTATGGTAAAAGGAGAAAAAAACCCACAACTCCTCCAAAGAGATCAATTAATGAAATTTTGAAAGGTTTTTGAAATATCCATATGTAGAGAATTAACACAAAGAGATGTATTTTTAACATTTTGAAAGTTAGCATGCTTTTGAGATATGACTCCCCCTAATAAAAATATATATTTAAATCTGGCAATAGTAATCTTATAAGTAGTCAAATAATTATTCCTCCTGGTTATTATTCCTAATTTTTCTGCATGTAGAAAATCACCTTTACCTAAAATTATGAGAATAAAGCTCCATTCTGCTTAATAAAACTTGCATTTCCTGAGCCCCATCTGTCTGTCTACTCTGTCTTAGTGCCAGCCCTGTACTCCCAGCTGAAGAGTGAGGCTGATTGGGTTCACATGGAATGTATGAGCCCCAAGAAAGCTACTAAAAAAAAAACCTATCACCAAAAAAATCCATTAACGGAAAACTGAGAATTCTTTAAGACATACCCCTTTCATGGTGAGGTTCGATATCCACCCTAAGGTGTATATATAACAATGTAGTATTATTCAGCTATGAGAAAAAAGGAAATCCAGCCATTTGTGACAAAATAGATGAATCTGGAGGATATTATGGTAAGTGAAATAAGCCAGAGAGAGAAAAACAAAAACTTTATTTATCTCATTTATATGTGGAATCTAAAAAAAAAGCCAAACTCAGAAAAAGAGAGTAGATTGTGGTTACCAGAGGTTTGGTGAGTGAAATGGGGAGATGCTGATCAGAGTCTTCAGACATAAGATGAATAAATTCTGAGGAAATAGTAGAGCATGGTGTCTATAGTTTGTAATACCATATTTTATACTTCAAATTTGCTAAGAGAGTAGTCTTAGGTATTCTCACCACATACACACACACAAAAGTAACTATGTGGGATAATGGATGCATTAATTAGCCTGATTGTGGTAATCATTTCACAATGTATATGTATATCAAATCATCATGTGTACATTTTAAATATATGCAATCGTATTTGTTGATTATACTTCAGGAAAGCTGGGGAGAGGGGCATAAAGTAAGGACAAACTCCAGGAAATGAACTAAAGTGGAAAGAAACAACTTGAGACAGACAGGACAGAGCCTCAGTTGATTAGATGGCCTATTACTTCATGGGGGAAAAGACAGAGGAAGTTCTTGGATTCTGGTGGAACAAAAGAGATTAGTTTTTCTGCATGGCTATCTCAGTTCTTTAATCAAAGTCAAATTTTCTGCCTAGCATAGAAATCAACTTTTGATCCAGTGCAAGATCTGTCTTGCTGGATTATAGCCACCTCAGTTTAGACAAATTTTGTATTTCCTAGCTCAAGTAATTCCAGTCTGGATACCTTGGGGAAAAACTTCTAAATATATATAGAATCAAGCTTTATTCACTCCATTATGACAATGGATCATTTTCTTCATAGTTTTTGGTATCATATGCTTCACCCCAAGTTAAACTGAAGCCCTATTTGTTTTATATTAAAGTACTGCAAGTAGCAAGAATATCAAATTTAAGTTTATGTCTTCTTTTTCTACATTTTGCCTAATGGGTAGAAAAAAACTTACCTAACAGGTAAAAAACTTGATGAGACACACTTATTAAAGAATGCATTACTGAATTTTAATGAAGAAACTATTTAGTTTTAAAACAAGCCTGGCATAATTTGTTCTATAAAAAATCTTCTAGCATTTTTCTTAAATTGTTGAGTCTTCACCTTTTACTTGAAAGTATCTACAGCATTAAAAATATATCATCATTGATCCACTCAAAATTTAATCAAGACAAATTCTAATATCAATCATTACCTCAAATTTACCATTATAGGGAAGGTTTTGAATAGTGGAGCATTTTTTTGGTAATAAATGTAAACAAAATTAGAATTAGAGTATTTATTTATTGTATGGTAACAATGATGAGAAAACAGCCATGTCAGATATAA
The DNA here is from genome assembly GCF_040802235.1 of Manis javanica. NCBI lineage: Eukaryota > Metazoa > Chordata > Mammalia > Pholidota > Manidae > Manis > Manis javanica. The sequence continues at coordinate 72,890,416 of NC_133161.1, forward strand.
TCATAGAGTGTGGCTACAGTTCTTATGTCATATATAAGTTTACATGTCAGATGCTTGAACATTCTATATTTATTTATTCCATTTTATGTTCAAAGGGAAGAATATTAAGACTGTAAAACTAGCTAGAAAGATTATCTTAAAGTTTTAAAAAAATGCTTAAGCTAAACATAAAATCTTGTTTTAAGAGTTTTTCCAACCCGTAAGCTCTCAACTTACTGCACAAGTCATAATGTAAAAGTCGTGAAATACATTACAAGAAAGTTCAATAGCATTTAAAATTTTAATTTAAGGGAATTTTCAAGTTCAACCATACTCAAAGAGAATGTAAGGATGATTAAAATCCTGAAGTTAACCTGAAAGGACACAGTCATTACTGAAAATGTAATACAATGTTAACTCTCAGGTTTCACGTTTAGCCCAGAAAGATTAAGTTCAAGGCCCTTACACCCAATTTTACAGAAATGTAATGTTTTCCGACACATGGCCCATCTCTTGAAAAGCTGTACATGGTTAATAATGATTATCAACTCCAATTAGTCACACACACTGGGGTAAACTGGAAATGAAAAGCTTCTTCAATTACCCAAACATAAATGGTTTACTTCCTTTTGGTGGTGACATGAAAGGAAAAGAGTTGAATGTTGAAGGATAGCATTTACCCACCCAGCACTAAGGTCAGAGGGCTCACTCAGCACAAATATTCTCGGAAAAGGTTCAACTTGGCAGCAAAGAAACCATCTATTCCAAAAGGTTACCACATCAGCTCAGCTTTTCATCTGCTTTGAGAAAAATTCCTGCCAAAGTCTGCTCCTGTAAGGCAGCAGCTGTTCTGAGAAAGATATCCTCCCTAAAGAGAATCATTTCTCATAAGCCCCAGAGTAACTTCATTTCACAGACTATTTCTTGTCTCCTCTGACACCTTCTCAGTCACAACCCCATGGCTTTGCTCTTCCATCTCAAAGGCCTACTTCCAAATATTTCTCTACACTTTACATAGTCTTAAGCCCAGCTGAATATCACAACCTCTCAGTCAAGTCTAGTGCAATCCAACTCCTACTGACCTATATATACATCCACACATAATCAGACCCCCGCCTATGTCTCCGGTGCAACCCCTTGCTCACTCGAGCCACACTGAACTTCAGTTTTTCCAACAGTCTGAGCTCTGTCTCACCTCAGAGCCTCCACCTGGTATGTTCCTTCCCTCCACTCTGCTCCTGGCCGACTCCTGGTCATGTTTGGATCTTTGCTTAAATTCTACTCTCTGAGCGAGGCCTTTCCTATTTATCTCAAGTAGGTTCCCTACCTTTACTTCCCCCAATTTCAGTTCCTTCTTTTCCTCCCAACAGGGTCACAATTGTTATTATTTTCCTTTGTTCCTCACTTTTTTGGTTTCTACACTAGAGCCACTGTCTTTTGTGTGTGTGTGTGTGGTCTTTTTATCCCCCAGTTCTATATAATAAAGATATAATTGACATAACATTGTTTAAGTTTAAGGTATATAATGTGCTGATTTGATACATTTATATATTGCAAAATGATTAACACCAAAGCATTACTTATCATCACATAATTACCATTTCATTTTTGTGGTAAGAACATTTAAGATCTACTCTCTTAGCAACTTTCCAGTATATGATACAGTATTATTAGCTATAATCACCATGTTATACATTAGAGCCTCAGAACTTAATTCATCTTTTAACTGGAAGTCTATACCGTTTGACCAGCATCTCCCCCTCTTTACCCCAACATTGTCTGTCTTGCTCACATTGACTCTGCAATGCCTGGTAGAAAGCAAAAATGCAATGAATTTCTACTCAATCATATCCATCCTACCCTGATGTATCTTTTTCTAACTCCCTTTGTTAAAAATCAGAAATGCACTCAATATTTACTCAATTTTATCATTATTATTCAAATCAACATATACACCTACTATATGCCAGGAACTGTATGTAAGGAGCTGCCACAATAGTTATTATTTACTGGGCGTTTATTATCTGCTAAGCACTGTTAGAAGTACTTGACATAAGTTATCTCATGGTATCACCACAACTATGTAAACAAGCAACTATTTTCATTCCTCTTTTAAAGATGAGGAAACTGAGACATAGGTTAATAATGTCTTTAAGATATCACAACCAGTAAGAGAGCTGAGAGTCTGCACTCTATTGAACACACACAATTTCAACCTTAAGAAAAGGACCAGGAGAGAGAAGAAAGGAAAGTGAGCTAGAAATTCAAAGGACAGAGACAACATCTGCTTACAGGGGACCTGGAAAACATGTGTGAAGGTGGCATTTAGATGAGATTTGAATAACAATGAAGTTTGGACAAAGGAGTTCCAGGAATTGGTGCAAGATGCCCTTAGCAGAAAGAAAAGAGTGAGAACAAAGATACAAGGAAAGGAGATACTAAGTGTACACAGGAAAGAGTTACTATATGCTGTCCCATCTCTTGAGCCTAAATAGTGAAAGTCCTTGCCTATATCACTAAGAATTTATCTGTGGCCAAAAAGGAATGAGAATGCAATCAAGGTTTTAAAATAGTAATTACTATGGACTCTAAGTTATTAGTTATTAGTAACCTAAGTTAGTAGTAGCCTCCCCTGTTCATTATTTCTGGTGGCTATTGTCTCAACAATTGGATTTTAAATTTTTTGACAGCAGGCACCATGTCTTATACTTTAATCAGTGGGGTTATGAAAGTTGACTGTTGAAAATGTCAGTGGACAAGAAGAAAAATCAGAGAAGACAAGAGAGAGGCTTGGCAATACACACGGTGATGTCAGTGGTACAGTGATAAAATACTGCCCTTACCCTCAAGTGGTTCTGACAGAGATAAAGTGATAGGTGTAGTCTTACAGTATAGTAAATGTGTTAGAAGAAACATAAAGGAACATAGCTCTAGAATTCTGCAATGCAACATTATTATTTTTTTATTAAAGTATCATTGATATACAATCTTATATTGGTTTCAAATGCACAACACAGCGGTTCAACATTTACCCATATTAAGAAGTTCTCACCGCTTCCAGTGTGGTCACTGTCCATCAACGTAGTAAGATGTTACAGAGTCATTAATTGCATTCTCCGTGCTGTACTACTGTCCCCATAACCAACCTATATTGTGATTGAGAATTATTGAGTGCAACATTATTTTAAAATTAATTCCACTATGTATTTAAATTATGATGGTATTTTCCCAAAGTGTTCATGCACAACTTTTCAAGACTAAGAACAGTAAATTTCTATGATACTGAGTACTTATAAAAATAAAAGCTTCTCTGCAACAGTTATTTACATAGAACAGTGAAGAGTCTCATCTAACGCTTTAGTAATATGGTTCCCATGAATTCTCCTCAGTGAGTAATCCCACACAGCATTTGCTTTTTATGTTCCCTGCCTGTGGCTTTTTATACTCAAAGCTCAAATAACTCTTTTTCCCTCTTTCAGTAAAAAATAACATATTCTCACTATACTCCCATTAGGCCATTTAACTGAAGTCCCAAATAACTGCACGTGTGCAGCATGCATACATACCCCATGCCCCTAATGCTTGTATTGAAGGTGTGTGGTGATTCTCCTTTAGTCATCCTATTGAGTGTACACAATTTTTTTTCATTCATTCACTCTAGAGAGCCTGATCTTCAGCTTCATTTTACAAGTCCTGGCACTGAAAAACTGTGCTACAAAATCATGAGGAGTCACTTGCCTCTTTTTTTTTTTTAGTTTATATGTACGATAAACAATAAACTAGGCTTTGATAATCATAGAAATTGAGAACTTTAACAATACCTTAGAAAGCATCTAACCGAGGGAAGACCAACTTAGATGCAGAATTCTCCACCCCCTCTATAGAGGGTAGATATTGCTAATAGATCCCAGTGCTCTTTCCTGCTGAGCTTGGGCATTGCTCAGATTCCTTCTCTACATGATGCTTCAGGCAACCTCTATCTGGCAAGATGAAACATTTAGTGTGCATGACCCTTCCAGTAGGATAGAAAATGTACCCTGCAATTCAAAGCACTTTGGAAAGCTACAATCTATTTTCAGCTACTATAGTACCTAATATTTAGCAAAGTGCTCCTTAGTATCCTGAAACATCCTAATAGTTTAAAAGTATTACTGCCACTTACGGAATAGACTGTGCATATGGGCAGTTTTTGCCTGTGCCCTGTATTCGGTGCTCCGGACCACTCTAATCCTGCACCTCAGCACAGCTGTATCCTGGCTCACTTACTCTGTGAGTCCGTCCATGTTTTCTGGGCACACCATAACTCCTTCCCACATCCAGATTAAGGCCATCCTGAAGGATGCATCCTGGCCCTCTGTTCCTCTCTTGACATGCTCCACAATCACTCACCCACACCCAGGCTTCACGAGGACTCATGCCTCATTTAGGTCTCAGCTCAGATTTCCCCCATTCCAGACCCACAAAGGCAATGCTTGGCTGAAATTTCCACATGCATGTCCTGCTATTACCACAAATTCAATATGAAAACTTTATCCTTCTCACCAAAACTTCCTTGCCCTTCATCCTGGTTTCCTTCTTTATCTTAATGGCATCATTATCTTCCAATCACCCAAACTGGAAACCTTGCGGTGTCCTTCCACTCTTCCTTTCACTCTCTACTTCTAAATAATCACTAGCACTTGCCTATTCTAATTGGAAATGTCATTCAAGTCTGTCCCCTCCCAATTTCTAGTCCCACTGCTCTCCTTTGGGCTTTCACCCCAATTAATGCCTGGTACTCTCTTCCCAATTGGTCTTCTTCCCTGAATCTCCTCTCTCTTCACCATCCACCCAAACCATCCCCCTGTTACCCCTAGTAAACTATCAAGGAGGTATGTTTCCTTACAAACATGATTATGTTATTGCCCACCACTGCTGAAAAATGCCTCTACATTCCTTCAAAATAATGTCAGTGCCTCCCATTACCTTTAAAGTAAAGCTCAAATTCGTTAAGTGTGGATTTCAAGGTTCTCAACAGATAAAGACCAGGTGCCTTTCTAGTTATATGGGATGGTGATTAAAGGCTCAGATACTGGAGCTAGATAACCCAGCTTTGTGACATCAAGCAAGCCTGCTGCACACACTGAGGGGTCCGGAGTGAGGCATGTGGCTAAGGGGTGGGGGGGCACATGGGGGTAGAAGTGTAGCCCAAGTATCACCATCAAGCTGTGTCTCAGCACAGGACTGCTACAGGCCTAGAGCAGATGGCACCACTTTCTGTGTCACATATAGGCAATGTAAGGGCTCTGTTTCCTTCCTTATAAAGTGGGGCTAATACTAAGACTTACCTCCTGGGGTTGTTAGGAGGATTCAATGAATTAATACATGTAAAGTCCTTAGAATAGGGCCAAGGCATGCAATAAGTATCCAATAAATGTCAGCTGTTAATCCCATACTTTCCCTGTTCTTATACTTTAACTAAATAGTGGGATTTATTTACTATTTTACTTATATACTATCTGTGCCTTTTTACCTTCATGCCTTCACTGCTCATTCTGCTGCTTCTCCCAAGAATTCCCTCCCCTAGCAGCTCCAGTCTCTGCCTGTGGATAGCCTGCCCATTCCTCAAACTCAGTTGAGTTGCCATGATTGCCTCTGTTATGTCTTAGTTGTTCCCTATGACTATGAGCTTTCTAGACTTTAATTTAATTCTTGAGCTCATAGGGATCCCTATTATCGAATTTACTATAGCACATTTTGTACTATCTTAACTTATACTTATCTCAAGGCCTTACCTTTCTTGAAAGATTTTTAAGTGTCTTAAGGTACCCTCTAAGTTTCCTCTATATGATACCACAATGCATACAGACCTACAGTCATAATAGGATCATAATAGGCAATAATAGAATCATTTATGGAGTCTCTACTATGTGCTAGGTACTATAAAAAGTGTTTTACACACAATATTTAAATTCAATTCCCATGCCACTTCTATAGTAGTATTATTTCCCTTTCATACAGGGAGACTTAGCATTTAACTTGTTTAGCATTAAACAGCTAAAAAGTGGTTGACAGATTAGAACCCAGGATCTTGCTGGTTCAAGGTCTGGACTTTTCCTGCTTCATGATAATTATCTTGCCTGGCTACCCACCCTGCTCAGAAGCTACTATTTCCTGATTGTGTGTTATATTCTAGGAGCTTTTCCTACATGACTCCTAAGCTTCCTTGTAAGGTGGTTACCATTATTCCTATAATTTGCAAGAGGAAATCAAGGCTCAGAGATGTTGAACAATTTACCTTTGATTTCATGGCCAGTAAATTCCAGATGCAACCTTTAAAACTAACTGCAGAGCTTCCCCAACACTCCCCCCAAAAAGCTCTTGTCACATCTTAGGAGTCCCTTGAAAAAAAAAAATTGTCTCCACTACTATCATGATTAACAAATATCATTATTACTTTATTATTCCCAGGGTCTTATTTCTGTAGATCTGTTTCATTTAGATATCCCTTTGACAGTAACCATCACTGTATACTTATATAAAAATGTTATTCTGCATTACATTCTATCAACTTTTGTCTTTACATACCGACTACTTAATCCTGCTTATTATAAATAAATTGGCAAAAAAAATGCTTTTTCTCCCAAGAATTTGGTGGAGTTTTACATACAAATAATCTTAATATCAGAAAGATAAAACTTACTGATATAAAATGATTGCTTATATAAACAACATTAGTCAGGAGTATGTTGAAGGATCCATTTTTAATACTTATCATTACTACTTTCACCAGACCATTAGGTTTTGCCTGTACTTTTCTTGCATTCAGGTTGTTTTGAAGGTCAAACTACTAAACCTAAAGAAACAAGTAGTCATTGATATGAATACGAAAACGAATCTTGAACTAAATGCCAAGCAGAGAGGAGAGGGGAAAAATGAAAGATGGAGGATCAGAATTAACCATTAGATTTAAAAAATATATAAGAATATAATTTTGAAAAGGGAAGAATTGTGGGAGGGTTGTAATTTTACTGGAAAGTAGTGCATAACATATATAACTACCAAGGTAATTAAAAGACACTTAAAATCTAGATATTAAAGTTATATCGCTTGCATGTCATTATTCAATGTTACCATTTGATTGGAAAATTCCTATTGGTTTTGAAGGAGGAAAAATATGCAAGTGAAAGCAGAAAAATATTAATAGAGCTAAAATCTTCCCATGCAAAGAACTCCAAAAGAGTACCCTCATTGTCAAAGTACTAGTTTCCAGAGCTCCCAGAGGATTCTGAGGAAAATGAGACACACTTGCAATGCATTATAAATGTGTAATCACCGTTTTAGTGGAGAGATAAAAGCTGGTGAGTGAATTGAGGAAAAGGCATTTTCTTACAGCCAACCAGAAACCACCATTCCAGGCAAAGACCATCTGGGTCAATGACATCATTGTCATTCGGCCACCTATTCTCAGCCTTTTAACTGTGTCTCTTCTCTACCAGAAGGAAACAGCAGGTTAAGTATTTCTCCATGATTTTCAGTCACAGTTTGCTGACTAGACTCTATGTATTTGCTTAATAAATAATTCAATAGCATAAGAGACACAAGAGACATAAAGCTAAGAGACATAAAGGCTTCTCTTAACTCTTGATTTTTAATTATTTGGGCACCCAAATTTTAAATAGTAAGTGAAATTTGGAGTAAATTTCTATTGGTTGTACAATCATGATAGTTAGGGCCATCTCATTTCACTGACAGTCCAGAAAAGGCTTTCCTTAATAACATTCCCTGGTTGTGATTTGGCTGGGTAGCAACTTGGATATGGAAAATACTGCCTTATTCCAAAAAGGCATTGAACATGCTTTTCAAATGAGTTTAGAAATTGTCATGTAGATTTCGAAACTCAGGAAAAGTATCAAATGTATTTTTAGTGGAGAGCTGCATAATGCAGTACAGAGGGAATTTGTAAAGAACCACACAGGTTAAGTGGAGAGACCCCTTTCTCTGTCACATGTGTATTTCAGAAGTCTACTCTATTCCTTTTGGGTTACTCTTTCATTTCTTATCATGAGATTAGCTGCTCCTGATGATGTGTTTGTCAAAAAACATTAGATTTATCAGGGTGGCATATTGGATTGCTGCTTTTATCTCAAAAAACTGAGTATTTCTGCATTAAGAATATAAATGTGAGGCATGAAAAAATTAGTAAATCATGAAATGAAAGGCTGTGCATACATGATCAACTATGTGACCAAAGTGCTGGGATTATGTGTAACATAATGTCTACTTCATTCTAGCTTTCCTTTTGTAATCTCCCTTTGGCTACTTTATTTGATATTCTTAAAAAATGTGTTACAAGGCAGTGTAACAGGTTAAGTGAACATGAGTTAGCCATTCAGTGGTCTTTTTAATCATCTAAGCAAGGGATCCACAAACTATGGCTGATAGACCAAATCTAGCCCTCTGTATGTTTTTATAAATAAAATTTTATTGGTATACAGTCACCTACATTCATTTATATATTGTCCATGGCAGATTTTGCACAACAGGAGCAAAGCTGACTAGATCATAAGGCCCTTAAAGCCTAAAATATTTACTATTTGGCCTTTTATACAGAAAGTTTGCCAATCTCTGGATCTACACTGTTCCATCTCTTAGTGTTCTAGGAGGAAATTACACTCTCTGCCACAACCTTCTACTTCCCAGCTCTCTGTTCCATTGACCTGCTTTTTTCTACTTCTCCAAGACATCCCATTTTTCTGTTACCTTCTTTTTTTAATAAAACTACCATTTTCTGTTTACATCTTTCCCTTCTCAATTACCATCACAATTAATTCCATTCCAAAATTTATTTAACTTGAAAATAATGCCGGTCACATGTGGCCCAATCTTAGCACTGGGTCAATCAATCAATCAATCAATCAATCAATAATAACAATACCAAGATATAATTGAAAGAAATTTAAATATGTACTTAGGCTATAAAGAAAATGCTAAAGCAATGGGGTGTGAGTGTGCTCTTAACAAGTAGTAGAACATTTCAAATCCTATCTTCCCAGCATGGCTATTCTCAATATTCCTTCCAGTTGAGGTGGTAGATGCTACGGTGTATTGCCCCACTGCCCTTTCAGGAACAAGGCACTCATTCCTCCACCTGTCAGGCTCTCTTTGGGAGTTCCCCTCAGCCAAAGGAAGGGCAATTGTCTGCCTCACTCAAACTTAAGCCTCCTTTTAAAAAGAATCCCACATCTAATGATGGCTGACTGGGGGTCTGGGCCCCTTTGCCTCAATTAGGGAAGCCATTCAGGTTCCAGAGCTCCTTGTGAGACTGACTGAAGCCTCTCCTACTACTATGACAATTCACCTATTCCCCCCCTGCCCGGATCTGCTTCTCTCTCTTACAAGTTCCTCCTAACAGCATTCCCCAATAAACTCCTGCAGGCGAATCTCTGCCTTGGAGCCCATTTCCCAGGGAACCCAATTTAAGGCAGCTGCTCTCTTCAGCTATCTTTTCTCCCCTCTGTTCACACAAGCAAAAGCTTCCCCAATCCCTTCCAGTCTTTCTAAATCTTTATTTCTCTCTCCCCTCAGTCCTGTTTCCCAACAATTCTGGGTCAATTCCTTTTCTCTCAATATATTGCACAACCTTTCTTTAAGTTTACTAATTGGATATGAAAAAGAATCCATAACTCATTCTGTAATTTGTGCTAATATTTTAGGAGTTCAAAATACTGCTTCATATAAGACAGGTTTGGTCTGGAATATCAGGACTAACTGTTTAAATGTTTCACCGTTTTAACAGACTATCCAACTGAAAAGTATTAAAAGTTGTCCTTTGTATTATGTATTTAAAAGTCTTTATATGATTATTATATGGTCAACTGCATAGTGAAAGATCTTCTGCAATAACATTTTTCCCCACTGTGTCATTTTGATTCAAAATGAAATACCTTGGTACAAAAGTTGAACAAGTCTGCATGAGAAGACATTTTTAAAAAATCCTAATATCATCAAGTTTTTCTTTGGTAACTCTTCTTCTGAAAGACAGGAAGGAAGGAAAGGAGGGAAGGAGGGACAGAGGAAGAAAGGAAAATGGAAAGAAAGAAGAATGAGGGAGGGAGGAAGAGAAGGTGGAAGAAAGAGGCAAAGAGATCAGAAAGAGGAAGGTAGGGAGGAGAGGGGAGGGAAACACCGGGAAGAGAGTGAAACCAAGTTGAAGCAAATCAAGAGGAAATCCTTGTAAATTCACAAATTATTTTGTATGCAGTACCTCTGAAGTTTTAGAAAGACTGTCTTTTCCAGAGACCAAATGTTTAATTTTCTGTAATTTCTAGAATTGGTACAAGTTAGAATAAACAACTCATCTATTCTCCTTGAACTTAAAATAAAGAAAAAATGAAAACAGGGTAATGTAAAGTGATGAGGCATTTAGTACCATTTCCACCATTATATAGAAAATAATTTATATATCCTCTGTAATTAAACAATTATAGCATTAGGGAATGATTAGCCAAACAAACCAAAGGCAGAATATTAAAAATGTACAAAACATACAAAAATGTACTCAACTGTGTTTGGAAATTTAATCTATGATAAAGATTCCATCTCATCTCCCTGGTGTAAAGATGAACCTTTAAGTTAAATAATATTGAGACAACTGGATAATCATTTGGAAAAAGATAAAATTGGAGTTGAATCTCACACCACATATAGTGACTAATTCTAAGCCAAAAGCTACATATTAAAAAAATTAAACAATTTCATATTATTTTTATAGGCTAAATTCCCAAAAGTGACATTATTGGGATGAGTGAAAAGTTGATTCATATTAGATTCATATTAGCAAACTGATTTTTAGACTTCTATTGTACTAATTTATATCCCCAAATATAGTAATGACAGTTCCATTCTTATTCAAGTGTAGTAAAAAATACATGTTCTCATTTTAAAAATATTTAATAGAATATATGTGTGTGGTATAGCTTAAGCTTTAGAAGCTCTCATTTCTCCGAGCCATGTTAAGGCCCTGGGAATATATGTTATCATATATTTTTGTAAAATTCACAAAGAAAAAATAAAAACATTTTTTTAAGCAAGTCTGAAAAATTCCCTAAGCTTTAGTCTCCACAAAACCTAGCTCAATGTCTGATCATTTTATTAGTTTGAGCCATATGAAATTGCCCTTTTAGTATGTTACAAATGGACAGATACAGAAATTTTGTATAATTCAACTAATACATATAATTTTAGTGACTCAAAAAGTGTTCCTATACAGGGGGAAAAAAAATAACAGAATCACCTTAAGTGAAAAAGTACCAAAAAAATTAAAATTGTAATAGATACTATCATATTGTCTGCTAACAAGTTTGTATAGATCCCCAATCCCTCCAGCAACAAATAAATGTGCACCTTTCCTTCACAATGGTGGGTGTTAACTAACATAACTACGCAGTCTCACTTGCTCAAGGTAGTCCTGGCTTACACCTTTCTCCCTGCCTAATTATTGAGTACCCCTTTTCATTCTCAAAATGTGCCCAATTTGGATGGTATAAAATCATCCTAGTATCACTGCTCTTTTAAAAATGATATGTACTCTCTCTTCCCTGGAAATCATTCTAGTGTATAGGGGGCCTGTAGGCTTCTGGAAGGTGCCTGCCTCCTTGCCCTCTCTCCCTGCACCGACTGCTTCAGGAGCCATCAAATTTCGGAGCATGCCTCTGGCTAGGGACTTCCTCTCTGTGTAGGTGTATGTAGGAGGAGGCAATAAAAGCATGCCTGGGTGTTGACCTTGGTCTAAGTAAAGCACATGTGATTTGCACGTATGTGCATGCACAGAGCCAAATTAGTAGCTGTTTTAATCCAGGTGACAGTCCCTACTGTTCATCAACTAAGCGGCTGGAGATGTTAAGAGGGTGCCAGCACTGGGAGAGGGGATGGGCAGAATGATCATTAAACTGAGATTCTCTGAATACAGTAGTAACAATGGACACCTACTGGATATGAGGAACAATCTAAAAATTTTACCTGTAAAATCTCATTTTGTCTTCAGAACTACTCAATGATTTAGTCACTATTATTAGATAGTATTAACAAATGAGCAAACTATGACACACAAACATTAAGTTAGTTGTCCAATATGACATCTTAGTAATGAAACCCAGATCTCAACTAAGGCAGCCTGATTGGGGAGCTGTTATATTTACAACTTCTGTGGCCTTCTATGACATGTTTTTGGGCATGAAATTCAGTTTACATTTTACAAATCTGATTTCCACTTACTTTCTCAGAAATTCTTATTATATTTCTGAAAAACTGCTTAATAGGAGAAGGTGGAGGTGGGGGAGGCATGTAGAAAATTTATGTAACATAATTTTAAACCTTACCATTGAAGGAACTTCCTTCTTCTTTTTGTAGAAGACCTATTTTTTCAGTTATCTATTCATCATAAGCTATGAGAAGAGAAGATCAATTAACCTTTTCAACCTCTTTCTAAGAAAAGGCAATGATGACTCAGCTAATTTTAAAAAATGCCAAATACAAAATCTGTATAAATAATAATATGGCTTCTATTCTGAGACTGTAATATTACTGCTATTTTAATATTTAGAGCTCAAGTGACCTATTTGATCATTACTACAAGACTAGTTGTCTCCAGTGACAGAAAACCTATGGATGCTTAATGAATCCTTAATCCTGAATTCATTTTCTAGAGGAGTTTGGACCAAGAGCCAAGAGGGGTGATATTACCACTACTCCTGGAAAATAACTGGAAGTGAGGAGCATCATAATCAAATAAAAACACCATGTAAAACATACATTTTTCAGGTTCTATATTTTCCTATTCCACAAGTCAGAAGTCTGCTTCCTCTGTGTCTCCAGGGAACACTCATAAGACTACCAGAGGCACATAGGTTACAAATCACTTCCCAATCTGTAAGTCCAGAGGACACTCATGAATCTCTCTCCCTCTATATTCAGATCTCCCTTTCTTGATCTCTGTGACACCACTGTCTCCCACTTGTCCATCTTCTTAATTCCTTTTAAGGAGTCCTTTAATATGAGCATTTCCCTTGGGCTTGGAGATTATTCTCCTGGGTGGAAAATAATCCTGCCTCATGAATTTGACTACATTTTATTCTCTATAATCAATCTAGCATAACTAATTATTCTCAATCTGTGAACAGATAACTGTTTCTACCTAAAATAAATAAATGCCTGGCCTTGTGCTCTTTTCAAAGCATTTCTCCAAAGCCCAGTTTGTCATGTAATTTAAAATGGAGGGAGAAAAATGAAGAGACAGCATCATTCTCTGTAGTCCTCCGGTTTGGTTTTCAACCCTAGAAGCAGCAATCACGCTGCACATCAGCTCCCCTCCACAAATAGCTTTTAGGGACAGTTAGTGATGCTGTTACCACCAAAACAATTTCTGCATAACAAGACCTAGGTGTTGGCAGTGGAGTGCGGATGTGCTTGGAGACATTTCATTCTTGCCCCTGAGGATTATCCTGCTCCTTGTCCTGGAAGCCCAGAGCAGCACAATAATCTAGATGCCGCAAAGCTATTTGTAATGGTAATTATAAAGGACTTGCAGCACTCTTTCCTCCATCATATTCTGATTTAAAATTTCTTATAGTCCAACTACCCAGGTGAATGGGGAGCCACAGTTCTGACTTCATTTGAGGTTCAGGATCCAGGCCTGGGTGGAGGAGTGGAAGTGCCTGCTAAGAGCTGTACATGATGAGCTGAAGGGAGCCAAGATTTAAGTCCTGGTTAAGAGGGAGCCTTGTAAGGAAGGGAGAGTTTAAAGAATCAATTGAGAGGAGTGGATAGAGGGTTGGCCAGCTAGGTAAGATGAAGTTAATTAATTTGGGAAAAGCCTGCAAGGATTCCTTAGATGAAAGGTCATCTTTCATCAAGATGCTTTCATGGACTGAGAGTTGGAAGAACTTGAAAAGCTATTAATATCCCCTTTGGGTTGGACATTTTTAACTCTTCTCTATCAACATTGTGGTTTTACCCATCTTAGACTAGCTACTGAAGTTACAAGAATGTCTCCTAGAAATGAGAAAAGTGAAATCTGCTGTCATGTTTCCTAGTCATACTTAAATTTTGATGCCTGGTATAAGTAAGGAAAAGACTTCCTCCTGTGAGTTCCTGAAAGAGCCTTGGACATCCCATCAAATAAGTTAAAACACTTGCCAGGAGTAGGTTCATGGTGAACATAAATTGTGTGTGGTCTTCCCGGAATACAGACTTGAGTTCTGTTCAAAATGATGGTGAATTTAGAATTAGTGAGGTTTATTTTCAGAACAGTTAAGGTTATAATTGGAATTATTTTATTAGGTAGACATTTATATAACTTTTCATTATCATTGCTTTATTACTTTAAATTTCCTCTTAATTATCCACTAAGAGAATTAGAGTGTTTGATTAAGAACACACTTAAAATAAGTAGAATATCATTCTAAATATCAATAAATTAGTAGTAGAATTAACAATTGTTTGTTTACTTGTCTATGTACCCTTCACAGGATGTAAGCTCATAAAGGCAAGGATTTTTATCCTTGTTATTTATAATTATATCCCTAGTAACAACACTGCCGAGGGCACAATAAATACTCAATAACTATTTGCTTAAATAGATGAGAGTCAAGGAAGCACTGAGTCCATGAGCAAGTAAAACATTTATATTTTCTAATATTTGAAACTCTTAAAAGTGCTTTAACTCTTAAATCATATTTGCTGAATAATGAGAATATTAGATCAGTTGTAGTAATCAGTATTTTGATGCCCCATTCTTCACTCAAGGAGCAGAAACGAAAGGTGGGTGTTTCTGGAACTCAATCAAAATCTTTGTATTATGAAGTGTAATAAGTCCTTGATGAGACAAATTTCTCTAGCAGAATACAGTACTCACTGAATTAAAAGGTCTAAAAGGAATCCAGAAGAAATGGAAAAAGAAGAGATGATGGGTAAATTAGCAGAGGTAAACCAGAACTGAGTACAACTGTTGAACCTTATTTGCAAAGAGGCTTCAGGGTTTTCCTTTTAAACTGCAGATAAAAGAAACCTCAGAGATGGATATTTGCTCAGGCCCCAATTCTCTTGTGGGTATAATTTGTCACTTTACTCATAAGCACTGTACAGAAAAGTGATGACATCTTTGAGACACCAAGATCCTGAGAAGAAAATATAAAAAAGAAAAAACAACATGTTTGCTACAACCTCCTGCCACATGTAATATACCCTACTGGTTCTTCCTTCTGGATATATTTTTATCCTAGAGGTAAAGAATAAGGAATTATCTTCCATCTTACCCTGTCTTTTATCCTTGTATATTAATAAGGAATGGATATAAAATCTTAAACCCAGAAAAATACAGAGGCCTAGACAAAATAGAGGTCTTAAGTAAACAAAGAGAACATTTAGCCAGAATTTATCTTTTTATAGGCACATTTTACTCACAGATGGGCACTTATCTTATCTATAGGTCTGTCTATCTTGTCTATGGTCTTTCTTGGAAAAGGTGTATAATCTGAAGGAAGAAAATGATACCATGCTGGGCTGAGGAGAATGGAGAAAAACAAATTTCTCAACATGTATGGACAATAGAAATACTTTCCATACCTTCTGTGAATTCCTTTTGAAAAAGTTACTTGAGGATGTACTCCAGGAAAAAAGTGAATCCTAAAAAGAAGACAATATGGGATCTAAAAAATTCTTTTAGTTCAGTATAGCAGTGAAAAGAAATTGATTTTGTAAGTAAGAACAAGAAGTCAAAGGACTTTTACAAGGTCTATAAGATGATATTTTGAATGAATACATTTTACTAAATACCATGATGAATGATTGTAGTAATGGTAGTAAGATCCAGGTGTCCTTCTTGACAAGAAATAGTGAAGTTAATTAAAAACTCTAGAAAGTGCAAAACCTGTACAGGAAAGTCACAATGTGAACATAAAACAAGTTGAAATGTAGTAATTTCGAGAAATGAAAAGTAAGGAAAGAGAATCTATTTGATCTTGAAACTAGATAATTCTCCTTCAAGCAATACAGGTTATTGACAAAGAATTACATTTCCTATTTCCACTTTGATTCTTCACTGAACAATATTTATACAATCACAATATTTTATTATTTTTATTAGTTTAAAAATTTTTAATTCAAACTATAGAGTAAGCATTTCAAGGTATAAATATAGTTACAGAACAGAATATAAATATTATATCCTTGACAAGGTCAAATGAGTGAGAAAGCTAACGGAGTTTAAGAGATAGAGGGAGGATAGAATAGATGGAAGTATAGGGTTCCAAATTTTCTTAAATAATGGGAGAAATATTGATAGACATAGAGCACTAAATAGATTACTCAAACCCAAAAAGATAACCCAACAGAGGAAACACTAGTAATCTTAAGAGCTAATAATGAAAAACAATAGTTAAAATTTAAAAATAACAGAATAATACCATCTACTAATAGCAAAATAACAAAAATATTGATACTGAAAGATAAATTTTTCAGCTTTCATGACAGGGATTCAATAGATAACATCTAAAGTCAATAAATCATGAAAAGGAGATACAACCATATTGTTCAAATATATGGAGGTAACCAAAAGAAGAACTATGAATAGAATCATATTAAAAGGATTCCTTCATGAGCGGGGTGGCAATAAGAGGTGGAGTGGAGGATGAGAAAGTTAAACTTTTCATTTTACAATTTTCTGTACTTTCTAAACTTCTTTCTTTATCATATGGATATATTATTTTTATTACATTAAAAAGGTAAAACATGATGACTAGCATTTTCTTCAATGATATTATCCCCAAAAGCATTCTTACAACAGATAAAATGATTTCTTACAATTTTAGATTCAAATTATAGAGTAATCGTTTCAAGGTATAAATATAGTTACAGAACTATAGAGATTACATACTCCTGCAGGTAATAGTGATAGAAGCAGCAAGACCAAATGAATGCTGTAGTTAATATTGCAATGAGTAGAAGCATCAGGAATCCAAACATGTCAACTGAAATGTATGAAGAGAAATATATTTTAAGTTAACAGAAGACTAATAATTTATTACATTGTCATCATTTTTAGTATCATGCAGTCTGATTCTTAAATACAAATTCACAAGTCCTTGTTGAAAATAATACAATAACACACACCACATACTCTAATAAAACTACCATTAACACAGCAATCACTAACACTTGAAAATAATCTGGATTGCTAAAAGGAGATAATGTCTTTGGTCTCCAAACTGGCAAGTTATTAGGCCACTAGGGTTTTTTGTTTTGTTTTTTCCTTTATTTTATCTCTACATTCATTCTAGGCAACATCTCAACATATAAAATAGTATATCCCTTAGGTTGCTGTTTCTATGAAGATACACATAGACAGCAAGAGACGGTTTTATTATGTGAGTTTCAGCAGTTCCTTTATCAAAGAGACAACCAATGCTCACTGCGAAAGCAGATTTCCAGCACTTGTAAACTTTTCCCCCTCAGTACTATGAATTTATCAGCCTGGTGTATGTAGAAAGTGCAAGGAGAAGGACAGAGCATGAAAGAGGAGACTAGGGTTCCCATCATACTAAGTATAGGAAGTGTTACTTGTTTATACATTCCTTGTTGGAAATAATCCTTATAGTTCCTGAGGAAAACAGGGCTTGAGGGCAAAATTTACGTTTTCTCACTTCAGTTAAAAAAGCATGGGCAACTGGTGTTCTAGATTGGGTTTTCTCATGTACTTAGGGTTTACCTGGAAAGGTTTTGTTTCAACTTTTTTTGAAATCTTCTTAAAAGGTTGCAGTTCATTGCTTCGCTAAGTATCTGGTAACAAACCAAAATTACAACATTACAGATGTAATTTAAAGATTCTTTGATGATTGAGATTGTTCAGTCCTAGGGAGCCATCCTGAATGGTAGGTAATTCAGTATACAATACACTGGCTGAGGAGATATTAATTATAGTAAAGCTACTGGGCTCAATAGGTCTCACCCTAGGACTAGCTTATCAGAAATTCCTAGAGTTCCTGAAACAATGTAATAACATAAACTTACCTTCACTGGGTTATTGTTATCATACATCAGAAAATTTTAGAGATAACAGTATCTAACAACTGGCTTGCTAAGGCAGCCACCAATCAGAACCAATGTTGACCTAGTTTGAGTCAGCACTGTCTGGAAATAACCAGTATCAGCCTGTATCAGGGGAAACATCATTGAACAGATTTGTTATATTTTAATAAAGCAAATGCAGTAATTTATAATCCTTCAAGCATAGCAAATCGCTAGCATTTGTAATTTAATTGAAAAAAGTACAGAAAAATTCAAATAAAGACAACTCACCTCTACAGTTTAACCAATAAATATAACTGATTTGATGCCCAAAGTTCAGAAAACAAACTTTTTTGCAAACCATTTCTTCACTACACCAAAAACATTGTATTTGGAAAGAGAAAAATAAAAGCAGTGTTCAATATAATAACCACAAGCCCAGTAAGTTTTAGTACTACTTCAAGAAATGTTCAATAAATTACAGCCATCCTCCTCCTACTACTCATCATTCTATTATTATTATTTGTAGTAGATGCTGGTGGTGGTCTGCCCAGACCTCCTTTTCCAGGCCCAGGCACCTGAACCCCAGCAGCAGTGAGTGTTGGCTGGCAATGGCTCAAGCGGTCCTTGTTGAATTGTCCTCAAAGGACGGAGACTACCTTGCCTGTGAGAATACTTGCCTCTCTGCCAGTAACTGACTGATATATGAGGTTCCAAATAGTGGGCATCCTTCCAGGGACAGTTCTACTATGTGAATTTTTTGCCCCAGGGTTGCCCAGGTTCAAGCCAAGGGTAAACTTTACCTGAGACCGTATCTTTGCTTAACTCTTGTCCCCTACTTGCACTGAGTCCCTTACTCCTTTACGGAGTTTTGCTGAATAGCAGTCACCCAAGAAATCCCATGTTCTCTTTCTCAGGATCTGTGTTGAGGGACATTATTTCACAAAAGTAGTAAAGTAGGACTTTAGTAGGTGGGGTTTTTTTCTTCCTCCAAAACCCTTCCCATTCTCTTGACTGTAGCACTCACTCTTTCCCCCAGGATTCCTCCTCTGTTACATGTGATCCCGGTGTGCTGTCAACCGACCTTGCCTCACCACCTCAGCCCTTTGGCTCACTGGCCCAGTAAATAGTGCTGGTCAGGACTTGAGACCCAAAGAGGACCAGTCAGAATATTCTTTGGAGTGTCATGCAGACATTGGGAGAGATCTGCTGGAAGCCAGCCTCTTCCCAGCTGTATGGAGAATGTCCATTTGCCATAGAAGACAATGAGGTCAATACACAGAGGGAGGCAAAGCTGGGAGATGGAAAGAGGGCAGAAATGGGAGTAATATCCTTTAAGAGTCAGCTGGGCATGAAGCCAAGGCTGCTCCTGGACTCCCCAGTTTTGTGAGTCAATAAATTCCCCTTCTTATTAAATTAGAGTTAGGTTTATGTCACTTACCACAAAAAGATTTGAATAATAACTTACCTAAGTCTAAAACTCTTCAGAGAAGAACTTCACATTACTCAGAGGAACAGTATAATATATTCAACATCCTACCAATATATTCAACATTGGTAATGCATAATTTAAGACAAATTACATAGATTTTTTTCCTTGTAGTTAAAGAAGGTGACCCATATAAATATGAAGCTATGCCAACTTCAGACTTTTACAAGAATGACAATTGAGAAGTCAGCTAAAAGACTTTAGAATGATAGTTAATATTGCTCCATAGGAAACTAAAGTATTTGTTTTAGGGTAGAACTCTTTTAATAAGCTTATATGGATACCAAAATTCATATTTTTATGAGCAAATGTCATTAAAATGAGGAAATGTAGAATTGGAGAAGGTACATAAAAATGTTTACTGGTTTGTTAACACTGTATAAATCAAATGGTTTAATATTATACCAGCAAAAATATACTAAATAAGTGTTATTGTGCAAAGAGGTATCTTAAAGTAGTGGGCACTGAGAGAGATCAAAATAGCAGTTACTAATTATATGGGCAAATGCTAGATATAGCAGAGGTTACACAGGTATATAAAGCGCTATTCTTGTTTTCTAGAGGGTGATGATTAATTGGCAGGTATAATATGGACAGTCAACAAAAAGCAAAATCTCTAAATGGCAGAAAATAATAATTTCAAAAGGAGTGGGACAGATATAAAGTGTAATAGGAGTTCATAAGAAAAATACTCAGAGTTGGAATGACTAGATACAATTTCTTTCAGCAAACGGGCAGTAAAATCTGCACAGGAAAGGGGAGGGCATTAGACATGGAAGCCAGGGCAGAAGGAAAGAATAGGCACCCACTATGGCATGAAAATCTCTCATGGAATTTGGTGGAATTATTTGAAAAAGGTAAGCTTCTCTCAGAATGTGATGGCCAAACTAAGGAGTTTGTATTTTATCTTCACAATAGGAATTCAACTGAATTATTTTGCGCTAAAAGGTGACATGCTCAAAGTGCTAATTTAATATAATGAGAAAGGCATCAGAAGGGACTTCAGGGACTGGGAGAAGTCTAGGATTGTTCCAGCCAAGAGAAAAGATATAGAAGGATTGATAGGACTTTGTGAACTGCAGATGGAGAAAAGGGAAGGGAAAGGAGCCAAAGGTTTCTGAAGTTATGGGTTTAGAACATGCTACCAGAAAAAGTAAAGTAGCAAATAAAAGGAGCTTCTTTGGAGAAGGAAAATGACAAATTGAGTTATAGAAATTTTAAGCTTGAGGTGATGAAAAACTGCAGGAAGAAATGTCAATCAAGCAACTTTGAGGTGACCCCAAAGCCCAAGGGAATATTAGGTCTAAGGATGTAGGTTTGAGATTTCCTTACATGGGGGTACAGAGAGGTCATGGCAGTAGTGAGATAGCACAAGGGTGAGAGCACAGTATAATAAAGCAATTAGGAGGATGAGGAAGGAAATGAAGAGGAGATTGTAAAGGAAATATAGAGGTGAGGGCAGAAGCAGCAAGGTAAAGCCCAGATCACAACGTAAGGAGCAAGTTTCTAGTGTGAGTGACTGGTTGGAAAGGTCATTGCACTTGGTCATGGAGAATCTTTTGTAACCTCTGAATCAGTTTGATAAGGATTAAATCAGACAGTGTGATAAGGCAGACAAGGGACAATAGACTTTAGCTGCTTGAAAGAAACAAGGTTTGGTTTGTTTTTTTCCATTTTTGTCTGAATTCTGAAAGAAAAGATGTTAATACAGAGAAATAAATTGAATTTGTCACAGAGGGGACAAGGAAATGAGACAGACTCTGAGTTTGTGAATGTGCATGTGTTTCCAAGTCTGATGCATACATAGAAGTAAAGACTAAGGAATTAGTCTTGGAACTGATAATCAACTTCTTAAGGGGAAAAGAAGTGTAAGAGAAAAGACACTGAATTGATTAGGAAGAAAAATGAAGGAACTTGAACCTGATGGATGGCCTGAAACTTCCCCAGGAAAATCAAGCTCCAGAAGGATGGTCATGCCCAGAGCAGGTAAGGTATTGGGAATAGCTGCCTTGAAGAATAATCTAAGAAACTGGTCCTCCACACATTTTTTTTTCAGCTGAGAGACTCCTGATAGGTGATATCCACATGTTTAGTGGTATATTGAGATTCAGATGCATGATCCTGTCCATTTTCCTCTATTCCCTGCCTTTACACATACACACACACAACACAAAATTTTTGGAAAATAAGTATCAAAGTAGTCATCTTTGTAAGGGTGCAAGGTATGGCATTTATAAATGCATCTTACAAGCAAGTGAGTAATGGTTATTTCCTATGAACCGTGCAATAGATTAGGTGGACTGTGGGAGATTTTTTTTGAAAACCTAGTGGATTTGCTGTGACTTCGCTCCTTTCTGTCTCAACCCATAATCCTTATCAAGACGCAATGAATGAGAAAGATGTGATTATGGAGAACACCTAGAATCTATTCTGATTTATTTTTTTAGTCAGTTGCAAAACTCAGTCTTTTAATAGTCATGAGCAAAAAGACAAAGAGAAAATACAACTTTCATTATTATGACATCATGATTGAAACTGCCATTATGGCTTATGTTTGTAAACTGTTTGAGATACACTATCTTGTTACACCATAAAGTATATTAAATATAATTCAATCTTTTCATGGGTCAAATGTTCATTCAGTTTAATAGTTATGGAATACTGTCATGTGCTGGGAAATGTGTAAGGTATTCCAGATGCAAAGATGAATAAAACATGCACTTTGTCCTCAGGGAACTGAGAATGGGGAAAGCTGAACATGCAAACAGTTTAATGATATGTTACAATTCAAAATGTACATGTTAAATATCCAAAAGAGAGTTATAGAGGAATTCCTTTAAGAGAAAGCATAAGAATGGATAAAGATGAGTAAGAATGACAAATTTTATCAGTTTGGAGGCTGAAATTTACACCTAAAGCCTCAATTTTTATCTATAAAATCAGAGACAATTCATCAGTTGGAAATGAGTGAGTGTGGGATAATATTGGAACTCTAAGGATGGCAACAAATTATTAGAATTGTTGCTGTAGGCAATTTTAGGAAATGTTGCTAACCAAAGGCAAACAATGGATAGTATTTGTTTCCTATTTGGGTGAGACCAGAAATTATGGATTTGTGGGTACACTAATGCAGGTCAGGGGCATTTGACTAGTGGTGGGTTTTGCACCCTGCAATGAAATAACAGGTCTGGGCAAGGATCAAAGCTGCTAACATTATAAAATAATAGACAACAGACCTTATTTGCCTCCTAATAAAAGCCCTTGGCATGAAGTATTTCTGCTAGGAGATTAAGCCGAATCTGATCAAGCCCTCCTATGTTATTAGCAGTTTAGAAGAACAGGGAAAAGAGGAACCTGCTAAAGCACATCATGGGGATGTGATGAGCAAAATCTACACTGTAGGAAACTCAGTAGGACAAACAATTCAGTTTCTGCAACAAATAGGTTGCAATGAGGAAAGAGAGAGAGAGAGAGGAGAAGGAACATATACATAAAAAGAGATTTAAGGGATGTATCAGCCAACTGTAGGGTATGGATTTAATTCAAATGAACTTTTTTAAAAAGTATGAAACAAGAGAAATGAGATTATTTCCTGGATGCTTGATGATATTAAGAAGTTATTACTAATTTTGGGGTATGATAATGGACTTGTAATATTTTAAAGCAAAGTCTTTATATCTGTCTCAGAGAGGGAGAGAAATATTTGCAAATGGAATGATATGGTATCCATACTATTATTATTTGCTTCACCTAAGATTGGCCAAGATGGATCTTGTGGATATAAAGTTTTATTATACTGTTTTCATATGTTTGAAATTTTCTATTGTAATAAACAAAGAAAGGCAGAAGAATATTCTATTCAAGTGAACAGACACGAGAATTCCCAGGAAGGAAGGGAGTCCACAGGAGAAGGCCAGTAAACTGAAGGAAAAAATTAGAGATTAAAGGGCTTGAGGACAGGCAGGTACAGTGTAAGGGAGGGAGAATGAAAGAACCATTGTAAATCCTGCAGGGTTCAGGATGGGCCCATGGGAGTGACTTCTTCATGCGCAGGTGGAGGAAGTCAGGACACTGAGCAACCATGTGTGTCTGAGCCATTGCCAAGGATGGAAAATACATAAGGCGAAAGCAGGAATTGGGTAGAGAAGTGCCTGAGCCAGGAGCCCAGGATCTCATTAAAGCTGAGGAGTGGCCAGATGAAGTTAAGAAGGGGCAAAAAGTGGTACAACCAGAACACTAGGAAAGATGTCAATTACTGGAGTGTGCCTGTTTCTAGTCAGTGACTTTGTGTCTTTGGTGTTAATTGTCAGTTCTCCAATATTGCTTAGAGTGGAATGGTTCTATGAGCATTGCTGCAAAGCTCTCTGCAACATCATTTCCTTCATTACTTATGGCAGTTCCACTTTCTTCCAAATCTGAAGTGAAGAATAATGATGTCAGATGTGTAATCATCAGAAAAGGGTATCTTAGCTACACTGTGGTTGAGGAACAGTGTGTCTTTCCTTTTTTAGTCTTTAGGCAATAGTAGAGCAAGGACATTTTCACTGCATCTCAAAGGGCTGATCTTTTCCTTGACTTAAAAAAGATCTCCCCAAAGTTAATATAATTTTTGCAAGCAAAAATTGCTTAGTTTTTAAAGTATAATTTTCTAGAAGGAAATAATTTAGTATAAATTGTACATGTTTGTACTGAATTATTTCCATCGTTTATTTCTAGATCCTCAAAGAATAGCTTGAAATGCAGAAAATCTTCATAACTGCTACTAGTCATTCCTACTATAAAAAACATTGTGTAAAACAATTTAACATCTTTCAGACTACAACTGTAAATTGTGTTATTATATTTATATAATATATAAACTATATTATAATATTCCCAAGACAATTTCTTCATGTGAAAGTTAACTTACCTTAGTGTTTTCTGTGCACAATTGACAATTTTTCTTTAGGGCACATGCTACAAGAGAACACAATAAAATATAAAAAATGCAAATACAAAGCCTATTTATTGCTCAATTTTATATAAAACTGAATTTCAACTAATCATTCCATTTCATGGCATATTCATCTATACCCCAGGGTTTTGCTTCATTATTTTCATATGTTTAGATATGTTTCCCCATTGGTACTCCTTAAATCCTTACTTTATTATTTTTTCCTATTACTTGGGAAAACATGAAATGGTACCATCCAACTCTGATTAGCCAAGTAAGTTCTAAAAATTAACTTGTAAAAAACAATAAGGAAAAACAAATTGGCAATATCACTGTATATTTATAACATCATACTTTTAAAAACTCTTCTAGTAACTCTTTTGTTATCCAGCATGGTTCTGTCAAAATATTCCTGGTTAACCAGTCATTTAAATATTCAAAAATTGTCCCCATTTGTTTGGCCACCAAGTCTTAAAAACTTCCCCCAAAAGAGGGTTTTCATTGTTTTGTTTGGTAAAAAAATAAACAATATAATTTATATTTGAAAGTCTAGAATAAAAAATATGAGTTTGGAGAAAAGCATTTCAATGGCTCTTTTTATTAGTCCACCATCCCTAGTAACACTATTACTCCAATATACCCTTGTTTTCTTTCTTGTGCTACAGTGACAATAAAGTGATTCTCTCTATTATTTGGAGGGGAGGGTTCACAGGCTCTGCGGGAAGAACAGACCTTTCTATGTAATTTCAAATTGGTTGGTGGCTACAGATCTGATTTGGCTGGGGGAAAACTTAACAATAGTTTTTCAAATTAAGTCCTATTGAGTAATTTACTCCTACTCAAAAGTATCCTTGAAGTCCCCAAGAGATAGGAGAGTTAAGGAAAAGGCAAGGTAAATGGGAAAGATTCTACTGCTTCAGCTCTGATGGGAGCATCTGACTTCAGGGGTAGGAGCCTTGAACAAAAGTCACATGGCAACCACCGTCCTCCAAATTCTACTTGCTTCCCAAAGCTTTTTTTGTTAGCTAAGGTTTTTGTTTTGGAATAACTGAAGACTTACAGAAAAATTGCAGCGATTATACAGGGAGTTCCTGTATAGCCCTCTCCTAGAATCCCCATTGCTAACATCTTACATTACTCTGGTACATTTATCAACACTAAGAAACCAGTATTGGGAGATTTCTTTTAACTGAACTCCAGCTTTTATCAGGATTTCATTAGTTTTACTCTAATGTCCCTTTTCTCTTCCACGATCCAGGATACGACATTGCATCTAGTCATCATGTCTCCTCTGGTCTGTCACAGTTTCTCAGCTTTTCCCTGTCTTTCCTACCTGGACAGTTTTGAGGAGTACTGGTCAAATCTATTGTAGCATGTCCCTCAGTCTGGGTTTGTCTGGGTTTTTCTCATGATTAGAGTGGAGATACAGGTTTTGGGAAAGAACACTGTGGAGGTCAAGTTCCCTCCTTATCACATCAAACCAGCACGTACATGATAGTAACATGTTTGTTTTTCAACTTTTATATGTTTAAATACATGAGAGAAATTTGAAGACAAAGGGCTGCTGCTAGCACTAGTTGGTGAAAGGGCATCTTTGTGTGAACTAAGAAAAGGTGTATCTCTAAAAGGACCAATTTAAAAAATGCTCACCGTTTCTATGGATTTGAGCTGTTTTAACCCTCAGCACCTCTCCCTTCTCCTGGGAAATACAAACCATCTTTCCTCTGCAAAACTCCCTCCTCACCTCTAGACACACAGTACGATTGGTAACTGCCCTCTCTTACACAAACTCCCTGGTCTCCACCAGGCAGTCAAGTCTATGCACCTGAATCAAACTGGGCTAATTCCAGACCACACTCTTTGGTCCAAGGAGAGGGAATATGCCCCAGTCAGGCCAATCAGAATTCTTCCCCCACAATTTACAAATTGAAACTTGAGAGTCAAGGGGTAGTAGGGTGCCTCTTTTCTCTTTGCTTGGAAAGCTGAGAGGATGTGGGCTTGGGGCTGCCAGTAGCTTTGAAAGAAGTCCTGAGGAGGAAAGTAATAGAGAATGAAGATGACAGGGAGAGAAAACAGAAGAAATGGGGAGCTGATGGTGATTTACCCATGTCTAAGGCCCCCTGCATTCCTATTCTTCTCTTGTTTCTCTCAAGTGAGAAGAATTACATTTCTCTTACATGTATAATCTTGGTTTCTTATAATATATTCAAAAACATTCCAGTTACTATACAGCCCACAGCTGTTTCTTTTCACTAAGTCCTGATATTTTCCTTCTTTTCATTGCCACTACTTATTTTTTTCACAAAATTAAAACAGTATTATTGTCTTTACATAGTTACAAAAGTGATACATGTTCAACTTAAGAAGTAAGTATACATAAAAAATAAAAACTGAAGTTCCACCACCCAGAGAAACAGATTCTTCATCTTACTTTAAGCAAATTATTTCCATGATCTGAACTTGGATTTTGCCATCATTTCAGATGGCTCCAACACTAAAATCTTCAACTCCAATATTCTATTCTTTGACTAGAATCCTCTTTCCTTTCCTCTCAATTGCATTTTGACATCACTCAGAACTTCATTTTCCTTGACGTTTCCATTGTTTGCAAATCTGTTTGCCCCTCATAACCTCCTTTCCTTTTCTTGAGCCTGAACCCCATGTCAGTGAATGACCTGACCTGGTTCTATCTAAAAGGTTTAGATTGAGCATTTGTATATCTTGCCTATAGTCTTTCTTACTCTTGCTGGAAAACCAGTGAGGGCCAGCTGAACTATACGACCATGTTGTACACAAAGCAGTAAGTTCCTTCTTTCACTCTATTCTTGATGAGGTACTAATTCTACAGCATTATCACTTACTGGATTCTTCCCATATCCCAAAGGCCTAATTTTTGTATATGTTTTATTTCTAGTCACTTGCTTCCTCTTGATCACATTTTTTTCAAAACTTTTGCAGCATCATTCTCTCCTAGTTCTCTTGGAACATCTCTGGCTATTCTTTTTTAGATTCCTTTACAGGTTCCACTTCCTTAATCGATGTCTAAATTGTTACTCCATAAAATTCTGTCCTTGATCTTCTTCTCTTCTTCCATGAGGAATCACAATTTCAAAATCCTAGAGATGTTAGACATCAACATCATATCAGGTAGCAAAACAAAATCTTTTTTTTTGATTGGCATTGTAATGAATTAAAAAATTAACAATTTAAAAATACAACTGCATCAGATAAGCTGATTCTACAGTTTATCTGCAAGGGAAATTTTTTAAAGAGGTAGGAGAAAAAAGTGGGGGACAGATAACAGGGTTTTTATATTTCTCTATTTGTATCCTTTTATTTTCTTTACTTACTTGGTCTGTTGATTTTTGACATAAGCATGTAAAGTGATTCCATGTGATTTTTAATTTGTCAAGTGCTCTTTTTTATATCTATTAGCTTTTGCTGCACCTATTTCAAACTATGCTGTCAGATAAATAAAGGTTCATAATGTTATCTTCATGTATGGTATTATATATGTCAGTTTAGAATATCACTTATTCTACTTTAAACAGTTTTTACTTTAATGCTATTTTATGTAATATTAATATATTGCTACACTTGCTTTCTTTCTTTGTAGCACTTGCAAGGTTTACCTTAGTTCATCAATTAATTCTTTATTCCTTTATTTCCTCTAGTGGTTTTAAAGTCACACCTCCTTTACTGATTCTATGTAAACTGTTACTTTAAAAATCTTGAGACATCTATTTTATTTGCCTCTATCATTGACTAATCAGGACCTACATTCTCTACCTATATAGGATCCTAATACACTTTTTCTTTCTTCCTTTGCTTCCCCACACCACTTCCCAGGTAGAAATCATCGGGGATTTTAATTACTATTAAGTAGTTAATTATTATTAGCCAATTACTATATTTAAATTGCTATTGTTTTACTGGTTTCTTGCCAAGACTTACTGGTTTCTTTGTTTACTACTCTTTCTGAAATTCTACATTTCTCCTTAGTTCATTTTCATTCTGCTGAATAATATCCTTGAATATCTTTTTCAGAGAGGATCTGTGAGTGATAGCAATCACTCTGAGTACACATAAAATGAACTTAGTATTGGGGATTGTGTAGTAGATGGAAGCGACCAAGAAGTTTACCAAGGGAAAGACAATGAAACCCCACCTCCTACCAGATATCAGCACCCCTAAGTCTAGAGGACAAAGGAAGGGGGTAGATATCAGAGTGCAATACAATAAAAATATTAGAGAGCATGACAAATATTGGTGGTGTGCTTACCATGAGCTGATATAAGCAAATGGATACTTATAGAAATGAAGAGAAAACCTGAAAGCCTTGCCTTATATTCAAATTGTTTAGCCTTCAATTTATTTCCTTGGAGAAATCTGCCTTTTCATCTCATTCTGATATCTTATCTTGACTTTGAGACTTGTTTCACTGATTTGGTTGTTCTCTAGCTCAAAACACTTGTAGGGAAATTCTCATCTGTTGAATTATGTTTACTTCTAGGGTAGATTATTTGTTTTCTGCATGCTATCATATACTCCTAAATTTCATTATTTATTTTGTTAGCTATGCAATGCTTGCATAGTTGCAATATTGCTATTATCATCTTACTAATACTTGTAGAGCTCTGTTCAGACCTTCTATTTGTGCTGACACAGTGTAGATGACATCTTGACCACCTTATCACTGTCCTTGAGATTTTTTTCTGAGAAACTAGTTTTATGGCATTTTATGCTCTATTCACTTAGTTGTTCTCAGCATTTGACAAAGGGAGAAAACTCAGGTGATGCTGTGCCAGCCTTTATTAGAACATCTGAGCTCAACACTCTCTTCTGAAGTTTCATCATTTCCCAGTGCTAGGATTTGCAGTAGTTAACTAGAGGTGTTTCCCATTTCCATAAAGGGGATATCTTTGGATTGTAGATCTAACCCTAAATCCAGTTTGTAGTCCAAGCATTGGTGTTTGCATCATAGTTAGGCCCACTGTTCAGTTTCTCTGTTTCCCTTATTTGTCTTCTATAACCATTTCCTCTGTTGATCTTCAGAACAGGGTAAAGGACACTCACTCAATTTGCATCTCTGTACATCTGGGAGTAGTAATAAAAATTCTTGGAATTTAGTGACTCACTAGTTACTTCTAAGGGGTGCTGATAGTACTTGGAGCATTGCCATGGTTGTGCTATTCTAGTCTGATCCAGAATCTTCTATTTCTTCTCTTGGTTGCCACTTGCTTTTTAGACTATGCTGCATTGTTGTTTGGTTGCTTCCGGCAAAAGAATTTCTCTACATTTCTGGGTTTTTTTAAAACTCATTCATTAGATATTGATTGGAGAACATTCTTAACTCAAGTTCTAAGTGCAAACTGTAACTTCTTGGGAATTGCTTACTAGGAATTCAAATGCAAGCGAAGATCAAGGTTAAAAGCCCTGGGGATCAAAGAAACCTGCTTTTGGGTGAGGTAAGACTTGATGTGAGATTATTCACAAAGTCAGAAAGGCTTATCATTCAGAGCACTAGCAGGGATGTAGGTGGGATCTCCATGAGGGGCTGGAATCTCTTTCTTGGTTTTGCAAGTGAAGCAATCATGATGTCTAAGAAATCATAACCCTGTTAGATGAGAAGGTTGAATGCAAGCAAAAAGAAAAAAAATAGACCATCTAGGCTGGGAAGCAAACACCCAGGGGAGACCTAGGATGGGCTGAACAAGGCTTTCCTTCACGAAGGGAAGCTGTTCCCTCAGAAACACTGCCCAGGCCTGGTCAGCCCTGAGCTAGATAGTCAGAAACTTCAATCTTTGGAGACCAGACTATATATGTCATCTCCGATTCTCGATTTGTTTTGTTTACTCCCTTTTTGTTCTTGCTCAGCATTTGAATAAATTTTGAAAAATTCCAGTATGACTCCAGTTTATTAGGGAACAAAGGGCAGGATTTGTTTCTATACTTGGCCTATGTGTTCAGGCATTATTTGTGGCGAGAACAGAAAGGGGTGGTGGCACTGGAACACTATTCCTCTCGGAACATATATATAGGGATGACCAAGAAGTTAAAAGAAAGAAATCTATGGGAAAGATGAAAAAAGGAAACAAGCTAAGCCTTTTGATTCAGCCTTTCCCCACCCCTATACCTCTTAATGGAGAATCTTATTTCAATGCAGCTGAGAGCTTTGGGTTTGTTTTAGTAAGAAAGCCTGATTCGCTTACAGATATTAACATCCTTGTGGACTCCCAACACCAGACAGCAGTAATTATTCTGTCTTACAGTGTTCATAAAAATGGCAATCTTGGCTTTACATTTTCCAAGTAATTAAAATCCTGTTCTTATTCTCTCTATACAATTCCAATTTAGGATACTAAAATCCTTATTTCCAGGTTTGAGAATTCAATTCAGCATGACTTCAAACATTTCAAAAGTTCTTCAGTTGGGAAGGACAGTGGAGGAAGTCTCCAAACCAAAGTAATTGTTAAGATAAGACAGATTCAGCAATTTGTTAAATAAAACCTTAAGAAGCTAAGAAAAACTAGGTATGGCCATGGAGTGGAGTCTGATTAGAAGAAACCCAACAGCTTATTCACAGCATAAAGCTTATGTATTATGGGACATGCAAAAATTGAGTGTTTGGAAAAAGAGCTTTCCAAAATTTAAAATTGTTTTAAACCGCTTTTCATATTTCAGATAAAGCAAATTAATTCGAGCACAGTTTAAAAGGATTTCGCCAGACGTCGAAAGCCTTTAACGCTGTCTTCCCACTAACACTAAATGGCAACTTTAGAGATGAAAATCTCAGCCTACCTGGAAAGAAACCAAAAAAAAAAATCCAGGCAAACAGAAACAGGGCGGTGGCTGCGCAGGACAGGCGCCAAGGCTCTGAGCCCGGCATAGCTCACCGTCGTCATCTGCTGATTTGGGTCGCTGCTTGCCTCTGTGTCCGGAGATGTGGGAAAAATGATTCTCTGAGAAACTAATAAACAACTGGATGAGAAAGAGGGAGAGGAAAACTGGCAGGAGGATTTGGCCCCGTGCGCATAGCCAGCACATAGTTCCGCGGTCCCGGGTTCCCCCGGTGCCAGGCCAGTGGCACCAGGTACCCGGTCGGACAGGCGGACCCCCTTGGGACTGTCACCGCCCTAGGCCCAACTCCGTCGGAGCAGCTCCTCCCGAGTCTGGACCCCAGCACAATTCACAGAACCTTTGAACTCCTAAAGTTCCAGCCAGTCATGGAATGTTAGTAATGCAATCCCAGTCCGCCCCCAGCTCAGGCTCCCTACGGCCTGGCAACCAGGTACATACAGTTCGTGCTCTGGACATGACAGATTCCTGCTCCGCCGCTGTGTTTGGACAAAGACCTGGATTCTAATTTCCACTGCTCAATAGCGTGTGAAGCAGTTGCAGCTTTCTGTGCTTTTTTCCTCAGACTTAAATGAACCTACCATCCACCGCGCCTCAGGGGGTTTGTTGTGCTGTAGATCAGCGGTGAGGTCCTGAAACACACAGCTCTGTCCGTCCTTCCTCTTGTCCTTGACTAGACTGTGGCCCTATGGAACGCTTTAATATATTTTCCAAAAATATGGTGTATTTTAAGTGGTATGCTGATGAATACCTTCTATTTTCAGAGTTTAGTTATGAATTTTTCTTAAGTTATCATTGATATACAATATTATGAAAGTTTCACATGAGCAACATTGTGGTTACAACATTCACCTATATTATCAAGTCCCCCCTTCCCCACCCCATTGCAGTCACTGTCCATCAGCATAGTAAGATGCTACAGAGTCATTACTTGTGTTCTCTGTGCTATACTGCCTTCCCTGTGCCCCCACCCCCATATTATGTGTGCTAATCATAAGGCCCCTCAATCCCCTTCTCCCTCCCTCCCCATGCACCCTCCACCACCCCTCCCCTTTGGTAACTGCTAGTCCCTTCTAGGGGACTGTGAGTCCACTGTTGTTTTGTTTCTTCAGTTTTGCTTTGTTCTTATACTCCACAAATGAGTGAAATCATTTGGTACTTGTCTTTTCTGCCTGGCTTATTTCACTGAGCATAATACCCTATAGTTCCATCTATGTTGTTGGACATAGTAGGATTTG